>NC_138576.1:115790606-116029522 GCF_964289735.1 Phaethon aethereus
TGACTTTGGCCAACTTTGTATGACCTCACTGTCCAAACAGCCTTTGCAAATAATAGAAAAAATGGACACTCCCCATGTGTGGCACACCTCCCTCCTGCCGGCACCTCAGCCTGCGATGAGCTGCAGTTAGGTGGGGATACCTCTGCTCTCAGAGAGCAAGGTTAGTCCAGCTCATTGGCTCTGATGGACGCGTATTTCGTGGCAGTCAGGCATAACTTGGAGGGAAGGGAGGATTTCAGGATCTGCAGCATAGGAGAAAAATACCATTTAAGCACCAACCTGCAACAACCGATCAGATCTCCAGCTCCAGCAGCTGAGATACCCATGGGGTGTCTCTGATTGCTAAAGGAGCAAATCAGCTCCCCCACTACTTTCACCATCCAGCCTATTACAGCTCCACACAAGGTGTTATGAAATTACTGCTGGAAAGGGGAAAGTCAGCACATTAGTGACTGAGTCATTTAACAATCTTCTCTTTCAATGAGTAGTTGGCATCCCAACGAGGAGAAGAAAGAAAGATTACAGAACAAAATTGTACACATGTCAAGTAAAAAGTAAACTCTTCTTTACAGCTTTATACATGAAAGCAGCAGCAGAGGAGTCCCCCTGCTCTCACCGCTGCTGGGCAAGTCCAAGCTGTTTGAGTCAGGTCCTGCATCTAATTAACCAAGTGGTAGGACATACTCAGTCTTTTGTGTGCATGGTGGTCATTAACTAAATCTGGTGACTGGTTAAATGAATATGTTTGGGTTAGAGAAATACAGCAATCCAGTGACGTACATTTGAAGCAATTGCAGTATGAACAGCAGAGCCACAGGATTTGCAGAACAATGACCTGTAACCTCAATTCTGATGGGGAGGCTGGAGCTGCTTTGCAGTTTAAATGTGCAACAGCATATCAATGAGACTTTCTATTCCTTGCTCTTAGAAAACCAGTAGTGAAGAAAAACAATTTGTCCTGTAGTTCAACTTCAGCTTAAACTGTAACCCTGGAGGCATTGTCAGCTGTCCCTGCTTCACCCCTGTACGCTTGTCCCAGGATGGGCACTGAAATGGTTCATAGCCAAGACTGGGGCAGCGCATTAGTTAAACAAGGACAGACAGAAACATTTCTGAAAAGAGCAAAGATCTTAGTTCACGGCATGTTGTCCTTTGCCTTGTATGTGTGAACCCGTGATGTTATCCTGCTCAGTGTTCTTTACACCCTTGCAGCATTTAATATCTGGGTGACACTCAGCCTGGTCATTCAGCCACAGCAGGAGGCACTATGAAAAGCGTCTTCAGACTTCCTCATCTCTACCCACTGCTCTACAGCCCTTTCTCAGCAGCCCTTTGCTGCAGTGACTGGGGCAGGCAGTCACCGGCCGAGGCTGTGCAGACAAGGCAGCTCTCGGCAGCACTTGCGCTTTATCTGTGCTCAGCCTCCAGACACACCGGCATCCCAACACCGAACGTCAACGCTTTCTAGGTGGATGGTCAAACCAGAGCTGCTTTAAAGCAGAGCATGTCTCAGGATAACAGCTTGGAGAAAGGTTTGGGAGGACGCATCAGCATCCAACAGCACTCAGGACTGCAGGGTTGGTGGAGGAGGAGGATGCAGACTGTGAGGAGAGAGGTACAGAGTGTGAAGATGCAGCAGGAGGTAACCTACAGCAAGCTCTCAGTAACCGTGCCACTCCACGTGCACCCTGCAAAGGGGTTGTAGCCTTTGAAGGGGCAACGGGGTGCTGCCCCTGCACTGCTCCCTGAACCTGTCAGGACATGACCATCCGGGACGTGTTATGCCCAGGGGCTGCCCCATGGGTCCAGCCTGTGCAGAGCACTCACTGCAAGGGAAATGCGCCCATGTCTTGTACTCAGATGTGACCAGGGTGTTTGAGGGACTTGCAGGAAAGGGTCCTGCAGGCTTTCCAGACAGTGTCAGAGTCGGGCTCCTTCTCCCATTGCTCCCAGTTTAACTGCCCCAATCTCCTCCCTTTTTCCTAAGCTTGCTCAGTTGTGGGGCAGGGATTTGTGTCTATCTTGTCTTGAAGTGCCAGTCAGCCCCTATCCAGGTCTCTGCTGGCCATGGAAGAGGTTGTACACCTCCTGGAAATTTTGGCAGGCCTGTGGTACCTGAAACTACCACTTCTGGATTTTTTTGTTTCTGGCTCATCGACTAGGACTCTTTGAACTCTTTTGGTTGTGTGAACCAAACGGTGCCAGCTCTGATGCCACGTCTTCCCAGTTGCTGCATTTTCCAGGCATTGTTTCTCTTCAAAAATTTCAGCAATTTCTCTGCTCCCTGTCACCCTAGGGTCAAAGCTTTTGCCGAGCAACTGTGTGATATACAACTGTGTGTTATACAACTTTGATGACCAGGCACCTTTCAGCTTCTCAGATGCACTGTTCTTCTGCAGTGGCTGCAGCTGAATAAAGGGCTGGCTTCCTTGGTTAAGAGCATTAGAAGAGTAGAAATACACATTAATGTCCCACTTCTTCCAGGAAACTGCTGCCTGAAGCAGGCAGTGGAAGAACCATGGTGCAAGACCCATGCAGTGGTGGCAGCAGGACCTGTGGCCCTGTCAGGGGCTGCACACTCCCTGCTTTGTCTGTTGCATTGGTCCCCAGAGCACACCAGCACGTGGCTGTGACTTCGCAGGAGTGTGTCATGTCCCCCCGTATGGCAGGCGCAGCCTTTCTGTGTGCCAGCACTGCAGCTCTCACCGCTTCCTTGCACGCGTCCTGGGAAAGCACTTTCCCAGGCAGAGAAAAGGACTTTGTGGGGAAACATTTTCACTTTTACCATCCTTTTGGAGGATATTGGTGAGCAGGTGGCCCTCATCTGCAGCCCACCCCAGAGTGCTCACCTCCCTGTTTGGATCCATCCAGAGACTCATCTCTCTCCTCCTCTGGGCACACTCTCACCCTCTCCCATACTCCCTGCTCCCTAGGGACTCCATGACTTGACACAAGCCGTACCAAAAAACACTTGGCTGACGCGCAGCAACCAGGCTTTGGTGCCCCTGGGCATCCTTGCATAGTGGGTCACCCCTGCTCTCCTGGGGGTCTGTTTTATAGTCCAGCTGGGCTGGCTGGTGATCAGCCCACACTAGACAGAGTTTGTTGCAGTGCCTGGGAGGTTGCATGATACCCCACACCAGAACTGACAGCGCTTTCACAGCACTCTTCCCACAGCCTCCTTTCCTAATGTGGATCTCCCTCTCAAAAACAGCAACAGGAGGAAATACTCTCAAAAGAGAAGGTGCCTTGTGCTGGGTCCACTTGAAATGGGTGTGTTGTGTGCACACAGGATAATTTCTTTGGCTCTACCCCAAATGGAGAGTTTCACTGTGACTTTTGACAACCTTTCAGTAAGGTCTCAAAGTCCGACAAAGTGGCTGTATGAAAAGCCATGGGAAGTTGAGCTCCAAGGACAGAGACCACTTTTCAGGCTCATGTTGCTGCTCCTTGGTACATAGCTGCTCTGAATGAGTGAACTCCACAGAAAAGATGAAATTTGAGGATCTCTTGCTGGAAATTGGGGGCTTTGGCAGATGCCAGCTTTTGATTTTGTTTATTTTCTGTCTCCCAAGAATCAACCTTCCCATGCATTTCTTGCTGCACAATTTTCTTGCTGCTACCCCCTCTCATCGCTGTGCAACTCCACACCAAGAGGCATTTGTGAACCTCACCATGGAGGAAGTTCTGCTCATCAGCATCCCTCGGGAGCCTGATGGCACTTTCAGTCCTGTGAGATGTTCACGCAGCCTCAGTTTCACCTGCTGCTCAATTCTTCTCTGCAACCAGAAAACAACTCCATCATCCAGCACTGCCAGCACGGATGGGTGTGTGACCACTCGCAGTTCACCTCCACCATCTCCACTCAGGTAACACCTGGCCTGTGATCTAGCTGAAAATGAAATTAGCTCACTGTTTTGAGGAGCAAATGGAGAGGTGTTCACTGGGTGCACAGAACCAGAGGGGAACCTTTGCATTTTAACTAGTGGAAATTACTTCTTTAGAGAAGATTTCCTGGAATGGGGAAGCTCTCTGAAGCTCAGAGTTAGAAGCCAACATTTATTATTATTACTATGAGCATCTGGCTCTAGATTGATAGTTAGAAGACAACATTTCTTGTTATAAGCACCTTAATTTCTCCAGGTGATTGAGAGATCGGGGTGGGGGGCGGGGGAAGACACACATACAGGATTTTCTCTGCTTGGGACACACGGCATTTGCACAGGGTTACACCCTGTCAGGACCTCATATGAGCCCATGACTTTCTTGATTTTCCAAACACTTTGTAACTTGTATTCTGTTCACTGCCCCTCCTCACTAATATCCAGCTTCCCCTTCTTCTCCCCAAGATCATGCTACTTCTCTTCTCTTAACCACCAGCGTCCCTTTCTGTCAAGCCCAATGTGCTCTCCAAGGGCCTCCCGCTGAGATGCAGCATGCTGGCCAGCCATAACCTTGAGTCTGCCCAAGGTGCCTGCCCATCAAACATTAACCACGTGCCTTCTGAAATGCTTTGCTAAGGTGGGCAGTGATACCTCTGGGTGTTAATGCTTTACCTGCAGGCTGTAATTTGCCTTGCCTGAAAAGCAGCCCAAATCACTGGAGGTCTTACAGAAGGGTGTAATTTGGTCAGACAAAAGGGGCATGGCTGGGTTGGAAATGATAGTGCTGTCTCAGTGACTGCAGGGCCAAGTCTTAACCTAGAGCTGATGCCTCCTCCCCACCACCCAACCACCCCTGGTTTTTACAGGCACGGAGGTGAGGGTCAGATGTGCACCAAGTCTGTACCCGATTTCTGCGCTGTTTCAGGGAGAAAGGTGTAAAGAACCCGCGAGGGAAAAGGCAGGGGAGGTGCTCTGCAGCATGGATGCTGAGCATGCAACCTCGTGATGCTGCACCCACAGTGCTGTGGCCTCGTGGCATGTTCAAAGGGCCAGGGCTTTCCCTGGAGTCTTTTGCTCTTGCAGCTAGAAACATTGCTCGAGGTCTGGCTGGCTTTGTGAGAGAGGCTTCAAGGTTGGGTTGATGATTAAGTTTTGCCAAGTTTGTACATATTGAAAATTAACTCTGCAGCTTGGCCACAGCATTCTGTAAAGATTGGTGACATTAGCACCTCCAGGAAAGTAAAATGATGCTTATTAACTTAATTAGGAACAACGTCTAGACCAACAGCTCAGCAAGAAATCAGTAAGCTAGCATCAAGAGCAAGTATTTGGTCTGACTTCCCCTCTGCCCTCACTCCTCCCTGCACAGACAACTTCAAACTCGTCAGGGCAACAGTACCTGGATATCAACACGACGTTCCCTAATGAAGGTTGAGGCACATCTTACAGAGCACTGCAGTGTGGCTCCCTGCAAATGGCCATCTCACCAGGGCAGTCCCAGGAGCAGACAGAGGCAGCTGGGGGAGATGTGCACCCGGGCAGCTTGACAGCAGCTATCGCAGAGGTCAGAGGAGGAAAAAGGGGAACTCTCCATGATGAGTGGTACCCAGCAAGCTTTCTGACGCCCAACAAGTGTCCACAGAGAGGCTGTCACGGTGGGGATAGATAACTGGGAGGCCTCTGAGTTTTGTAAGATGCAACTTTACATTTTTCTGGCACTGTCCTATGTGCAGTTTAGTGCAGGATTCTACCCTTCGATCAGATTTGGCCGATATAAATTGATAGACACGATGACTGACCACTGGAGGGAAAGCGTGTGAAAAGGCAACAGAGACTGAACTGGGAACCAAGTGCCATTTTGGCCTTGTGTCAGTGGGACCTCGTGTGTGAACAGCACAGACTGAACCAGGCGACTGCAACCTTCTTCTTCATTGGCGTTACAGTGGGGGCCGTGGTATTTGGATACCTTCCAGACAGGTTTGTCCCCTTTCAGGCTGTTCCTCCAGGGCTTCAGTCTCATGACAAGAACTTCACAAACCTGTGACCTGCAAACGGCAATCAGAGGGGCAGAGAAAGGAGGAAAACACAATCATAAAGGGAGAATCCAGCCTCTCACATGAAAATGGGATTAAAGTCATACTGGGAAGCAATACAGGGGCTAAATGCTCCACGGATCAGCCAGTTAGCAGCCCACCAGAGAATCACAGAATCACAGAATCACAGAATCACTAGGTTGGAAAGGACCTTCAAGATCATCAGGTCCAACCATTAATCCAGCGCCACCATGTTCCCTAAACCATGTCCTGAAGCGCCACATCCACACGTTTTTTGAACACTTCCAGAGATGGCGACTCCGCCACCTCCCTGGGCAGCCTGTTCCAATGCCTGACCACTTTCTCAGTGAAGAAATTTTTCCTAATATCCAATCTAAGCCTCCCCTGGCGCAACTTGAGGCCATTTCCTCTTGTCCTATTGCTGGTTACTTGGGAGAAGAGGCCAACACCCTCGTCGCCACAACCCCCTTTCAGGTAGTTGTAGAGAGCGATAAGGTCTCCCCTCAGCCTCCTCTTCTTCAGACTAAACAACCCCAGTTCCCTCAGCCTCTCCTCATAAGACTTGTGCTCCAGCCCCCTCACCAGCTTCGTTGCCCTTCTCTGGACACACTCCAGCACCTCAACATCCTTCTTGTAGTGAGGGGCCCAAAACTGAACACAGGATTCAAGGTGCGGCCTCACCAGTGCCGAGTACAGGGGCACAATCACTTCCCTACTCCTGCTGGCCACACTATTCCTGATACAGGCCAGGACGCTGTTGGCCTTCTTGGCCACCTGGGCCCACTGCCGGCTCATGTTCAGCCAGCTGTCAACCAGCACCCCCAGGTCCCTTTCCGCCGGGCTGCTCTCTAGCCACTCCTCCCCAAGCTTGAGGAAGAGCTGAGGCAATGAGGAAAACAGGACCAAATCTGCTCTCACTGGTTAAATCTTAGAACGTGATAATGTAAACCTGAAAAAACTCTGAGTAATAATCTGTACCAGGCAAACTAGTAGAAACTAATCTGAAAGATTGAGTCAGTGGCCACATGGGTGGATATGACATACATACTAGTGGAGAATGAGCAGGGTTTTTGCAAAAGATTCATGCCTTACAAACATAGTGGATTTCTCTGAATGTGCTAACAGGCATGTGAACGGGGAAGATGATACCATCTGCATGGATTTCAAGAAGTTTCCTTACCAAAGGCTCCCAAAGAAACTGAGCTAGGATAAGAAGGAAGGTCTCTGCATGACTAAATAATTTATTAAAAGCCTGAAAAGAGAGGGGAAATTTAAGTGTTCAGTTGTGACAATGGAGCTAGACCTGTGGGGACCTGTGCTTGGATTTGTGTGGTTTTTAGCACATTTATATATTACCTGGAAAAGGAGCGAGTAGGGAGGTGATGCTGAGTGACCAGGCTGGTAGAGATGAGATCTGAGTGTGGAGAACTGTAGAAGGAGCTTGAAGAGCTCTGTGACTGGATGGGAGCATGAGCAGACAAAATTTCAGGGTAGATTAATCTAAAATAAAGAGAGAAACAATGCTAACTTCTCATTTAAAATTGAGGCCTCTGAGTTCACCATAGGTGCTCAGGAGCAAGACTTTGGGGTTACAACAGACAGCTCTAGGCAAACATTCATTCAGAAACGAGTAGTGGCTAGGGAAGCAAATGGAAAATTAAAAATCATTAGGAAAGGAATATAAAATTAAAGAGAATATCACTATGCAGTAACATGTAAATGCGGGGTGGCCCCCCATCTTGAATACTGTGTGCAGTTCTGATTTCTCTTCACCCTCCTTCCCCATCTCAAAAGGGTACAGAAGAAATGGAGAAAATGCAGAGAAGCTAACAAAAAAGACCAAGTTATGGCTTGACTTCCAATTAGCCAGACCAGGACCCTTCGGTCTGCTAAAGTGGCAGCTAACGAGGGTTTGACAGCCAGCTGTGCCCTTGTGAGCAGCCTGGAGCGGAGTGGACTCTGCACTGCCCGCCTGGGCTACATGGCCACCGGGCCCACAGGTCACGTCAGGAAAGGCTTGTAGCCCACGTAATCACAGTGGGGGCAGTGCATCCAGTAAATTGGGAGTAAATTTGGCAGATCTGTTAAACCTCAGGTGTCATGCCCCCCCATCTCCTCTAAAACCTCTTTAAAAGCTGACATCCCATTAGCAACCTTCCATTTCTCTAACAGAGAAGTCCCGTTTCTTTGTGCTAAAAGTAATGCAGAGATTTCATCTCTAGTGCTCCAGGGTGAAAACCATCTGGTCCTGGCCTTTTGCTACAGTTCAGGTTGGTTTTGGTCCAAGCCTCTACAGACATCTGGATTTCAGAACATCTCTACTGACAAATTTTACCCTGGTAAACCCTCCAGCAACCTTCACTGTGAACATATATATGCAAAAAAAATATATATTGTTTCTGCTCTTTTCCAAACACTCCTTTTGTACCTTGTCCTTGTACTGAATTGGCTATATGATGCTTTGGCAGACTTCCTCATTGGGATATTTATGAAAATGGCTTTTTTATTACTTTTTATGCTTGTGCAGTTTGCTCCTTTTGTTATATTTTCTACGTTGAATTCCTACGTCTCCCTTTGAGGACAATTTTAACAGCATTATTTCTATCAGCCCCCCTGTAGCCTGCAGTTCAATCCTGCCAGCTCACCTCTGGTTTCCCTAGCAGGTGGCATTCATTTGCTGAGAGAGTCTAGTAATGGGTCCATAAATAGCTGCCTTGTGCCCTGCAGGAAATCTTATCGGTTTATACCCTTCTTACTGTATTTTCAAGAAAAATTTTCATTTAAAAAATGTATCTTCTTTCTCAGGCAGTTACCCCATTGGAAACTGGCTCCAGCTCTGGTGTGTTTCTGGGTGTTCGTTGCTCCGACCCAGGGGCATTGCAATGACTTTTGCAAACTGACTCTGCTTGAATTTCAAAGCAGAACAAGCAAACTGCCTGGGCCCAAGACACAAGTTGTTTTTTCTCCAGTAGATTCATTAACTAGCTGCTGCATAAAGTCATTTATGATCATTTTTAGGAATGTTATTGTGGCATTATGTCCCGGCACATGACTTTTTCCCCTGGAGCAATAGTTCTTGCCACCATCCTTCTTAGGTGTTCACTAAGAGAGCCCTAATGCCATAATCAGACCAGGATTTCAGTCCCTATACACTAAATATTACCTGTTGACAGAGTTAATTTACTACTCCAGTTTGAACCTAAGCTTTTGTGACATGCATAGCTGATGTTCCTCAGAAGACTGGTGCCTTGCACCCCATTTTGATTTTTAGATTGTCATAGGTTGTGTAGAAAGACATACACACATATTTCTCTCTCTGTGTATTTGTGTGTATGTGATTTTCTGTGTTGCTCTACATGCTGCACACAGGACCCTGCACCAGGGTAAGAAGGTCCTACAACTTCCAAAACCCTTGGGGAACGACCTCCTAGCAGTTTCCTCATAGACACCTTAGGATTTCAGGGCTATTTGCACATGTGGACTGACAATTGGATCTCTTTTAGTTTCCTTTGGGATCTTCGTTTTCCTTCCAAGGATCAGGGTGAACGTGTTATGGCTCGCTTTCCTCCTCAAGAGCGGTGGCTGGTCCTGAGTGAGCCACGGGAGGAGGACATGCTGAGCCAGGCATGCGACAGCCATTGGAGGCAGCAGGGTGTGCCAGCAGCATGGGATTCCAAGCTGACACCACTGCTTTTGATGTTGGTGTTGAACGGGGGAGCCTGATATGTCATTTTGATCAGTGCTGCTCTTTCCACTAGAGAGCCTCGTGCCCAAGGCTTGCTGGCCCTCTCAATGGGATTGCACCACTCTGGCACCGGCTATATCCAGAGCCGTTTCCTCCTCTCTGGGGCGTTGCATCTTGAGCTTTTTGCACAGCAGGCAATATTTTCATTTTCCTTCTCGAGTGTCTGGTTTGCCCCATTTCAAACCCTACTCCTGGGTCACATTTCCAGCCGCTGTAACCCAGCCTGTGCCCGCGGCAGGCTTGGATGGAAAGCCATGCTCCTACTGTCGCTTGTGTGCTCTGTCGTATTTGGGATGCCGAGTGCCGCGTCCCTCCCCTACAGCATGCTGGTCATCACGCGGACCCTCACCGGTGTGGCCCTGAGCGGCGTCTCCCGTACTGTATTGCCTTGGGTAAGTACGTGGGGGTCTGTGGGTGCCTGGTTGCACAGGGGGACTTCTGGCAGGCAGTGGGTATGTCGGGGCTTGTCTACCAGAGAGGGCAGAGCCAGTAGGAACAGGAGTTTGGAAATCGTTATGTGTGCAATTTCACTACAGGCACCCAAAAGAACATCTCTCTTGGGAAGATCCAAGAATTACAATTTTCTGTTAGTCTAATTAATGCTTTAACAGTGTACTCAAAATATAACCACCACTTATCAGTACTTCTGTTGCAACATTAACACTTGCGATCCACGCTACCCAGTTCCTGTTAAGGATCATCAGTAGTACAATAAATGCCGTAGCCCAAAGCATCTGCCCCTTTCCTCTGATATGAGTTCTCACCCTTCAAACGCACTGTTAAGACAATTCATCAGCATTGCTGTGTCCTCAGCAGGAGGAGGATGGTGTGTCATTCGCAGGGTGTTTCTACCTCCCTCGTCTTGAGTTTGCTCACAGTTTTCTTAAGTTCCCAATCTGTATTTTTAGAAAGAGGCAGGGGGAAGAACCACCAAAAAAAATCATACAGAACTAAGCAAAAATGAAGCTGAAGAATTTAAGTAATTACATACTAAAAACAAGCTCCAAACTTCAGGGTAGCCAACAGAGCACTGGATGATTTTGTAGATATGGTTGGGATGTACTGGGCAAGACTCACTGTACCCAAGAGCAAGTTACAGGTGCAGCAAAAAAACTTTCAGATACAGCCAAAATTAAGCTAAAATGGCTTCAATGGTGGAAAAGTCCACAAAAGACCTAAACTAATCCCAAGGCCTGCTATGTTTTTTTATTGTTATAAAGGTTGATGCTTGCAAAGCAAAGTAGAGCTTTGGCCGGATATTTCTGGTTGTTAGAGGTTGTAGCAAGATGTCCAGATCTTTGGAGGAAAACTGGCTTTTAGTTCATACACACAAACAAGGAGATCACCATCTGTTCTGGCTTTATATATGCGTTAGTATCTACTTCAGGTAGATTCCACATGAATGACAACTCATGTTAATATATTTCTTTTATCTGGAATAATGAGTGGGCAGAAAAATGGAAAACTGTGCAGGCAAGACGATTAGGGAAAAAAACTATCTGTTTGATGAAGATGACCATTTAAATGATATTGAATGGGATAAAAAAAGGTATCTCCTAAGGTGTTTTTAGCACTGTTTCTTACTATATGTCCAGTATTTCTTCTTCTAAGGCTTTGTTTTAGTTGCTTACAGCTTTGCAAGAGGTTAAGCATAGTGGATGAACGTTTTAAATGTGACACATGGCCAAACAGTGGAACTCTCCTGGAGGAGAAGACCAGGGTGTTACCTCACTTTGCCCTTGTTAAATAGTCCTGCAGACCCCTTCCTGGAGAAGTCCTGTGTGTCCAGCTGAACGCTGCCTCCCTCTTGCAGGGATGGAGTGGGTGGACATACAGCACCGCACCTTCTCCAGGATCCTGACTAGCATCTTCTGGAGCATCGGGAACATGCTGCTGGCCATGGTAGCATAATTGGTGCAGGAATGGCATGGGCTGTTAGTAGCTGTAACAGGACCTTGTCTTCAGAGCACTGTCTGCCTGTGGTGAGTGCAGCAACCTGCAGCCGGACAGCCAGTGGGGATGGGAGTGGGCTGATTTGCCTCCTCTGCTCTGTGAGCATGGTAAATGCTGCAGCGCTGATCCCAGGATTGGCTCCAGCAACCCAAAGAGGAGTAGGACGCATCTGTGTCAAGCACTCAGATTGCCCAGGCGTGGTAGCTCATGAAAACTGGAGTGGCCTGGGTTTCATCTCTCCTCACCTCCGACAAGGTCAGGAGACAAGGTCGTACCATGGCTTTGGGGACAACGAGGAGGCAGGGCTGGGGCTGTGAGGGACAGGTTGCAGCACAAAGGAGCAGGATTTTATGCTGCAAGCATGGCTCAGAACAAGCAAAGAGATCCCAACAAGGAAGGGAGGGCCAGGCCAGATCCCTGGCTTGAATCCCTGGTAGACTCAAGATAAATAATTTATCCATCCTCCGTCCCTCACCTCACTGAGGAGGATACCTCTGGAACCAGTTTTTCCATATGAGCCAATGACATCTGCAGGCTAGGTCAGGTGCGTTTATCTCTGCACTTTCCATGGCCTTTCTCAGCTGTGTATCCATCCTGATGGGTCAAATACATCCCCTTTCTATGGACTATTTCCCTCCTGTAGCCTTATTTAAGAAATACCTGACACCTCTTAAGCCTTAAAAGGGGAGATGGTTCTTTTAATCAAAGAAACTCATTTTCCTCCTCCTTTTTTTCATATAGTAACACAGACTAGAATACAGGGTCAATTCACTGATACTGTGACTGTAATGTGAAGTGTATTGGATACAACTTACTTATTCGATAATCCACAACAGTCCTTTGAATAAGCAGCTCCATTTCCTGGCTGGACAAAAGTCCCGAGTTGAAATAAGCAAGCAGGTATTCCCACACCTGCCCCACTGAAAACATTCAGAAATGGGGGTCTGGGTCTCCTCCATCTTAGAGTGGTTGTTTAGTTCCTCTTGGACATCGGTGTGGTGCTGGACCACACTGCAGAAATCCCAGACATGTCTCTCAGGGCAATGGGGAGCTCTAGCTGGAAACCATGCAGAGTAAGATCTGATGGTCAGACACATGGGCCCCAAAATTATATGCATAATGGCTGAGCAGAAAGAGTGATATCCAAATGCTAGTGCCTTTCAGCTGCCATCAAAGAGGCTTCTAGATACCATGGTTTGCTTGCTTACTATGTCTGTCCATCAGCATGAAGCAGTAAATAGCTGCACTGATCTAGCAGAAAAATCTCAAATAATACTTATGAAAAATGGGATATAAAATGATGCTGTTGTTAATCAATGGCTCAAAAAGATGTACTGCTCACTGGTGATGAGGGTTTTATGGAAAAGAGTATCATCTGATATTCCACTGATCAAGTCCAACACAACTAAAATATGTGTTCAGCTGACTTTTTTAGTTTGAATTGTTTTGCTCTTTCTCTAGGACAACCAGACATAAAAACTGAGTCCTGGGAAGTGCTGAAATTCACAGATATGTTTGGACCCACCCTTTCCATGATAACTGATTCTTTTTTCTCTTATGTTAATGCCTTTTATGGAGATTAGTTCTCCAACAAACTATAGTGTAGTCTGATGAAAATTCAGGGCCATGTAGCCATGAATTGCAACCAGATGCAAGATCAGAAAGAAGTCCAAGAACACAGGGTTGCAGATGGTAGTTTATGACAAGTGATGGATCTTTTGCTGGAACAGACAGAAAAACAAGAGTCACATAACTCCCACCCTACACAGGTCTGCTACGCAGACTTTTCAGAGTTGCTAATTAGCTCTACCGCAGTACAGCACTCCGTGTTGCTCAATGACTAGCATGGATACTTCACTGGGGGCTGCAGCTGCAATGATGTAGACCCCAGCTGACTGTCCTGTGCAGAAGACTGTGATTATTGTGAAAAACAAATAATTTTAGCAATTAACAAAGTAAGTATAGAGCCCACTAAATCCTTTCTACACAATATTTTTTTATATCCTACTGTTTCAAAGTTTAAAGAGTCACAAAAAGCACGAATCTGTAAATATAAACTCTCTGGTGCCAATTTTAATTTATAAGAGTTTGAAACTTCAACGAGCTCAGAAAATTCAAGCATTCATTAAAGACCACATGATAAAAATTTTGGCTAGGCATACTTCAATTAGCAGACTGTACTCCTTTAAGGGTAGAACAGCATGTATGTGTAAAAAGGGTGTCCCGTTACTCTTACCCTCATGCACCACAGTTGCTATTTTTAGCTGAGGTTGAAGTCTTCATAGAGAAGACTCCCTCTCTTTGGCCAGGGCCATGCATGTAGGGTGGAAAACATGGAGGGCCAACAAGAACACTGTCTTCTCCCCTTGCACCAGGTGGGTCCCAGGGTCATAGCCAATGGCAAAGTGAAACAAGCTCACAGGCATCTGCTTAGATGTGCAAGAATGAATGGAAAGAAAGACTTCGCTGTCTCACCAGAGGTGAGAAACTGAAGATCTATACATACATTCTTCCTCTCCCATTTTCTCTCTCTCTATTTTAATTCTGTTTGATACCTGAAGCAATGCTCAGCCTGCAGCATCACCTGTGGGGCACTGTGGTCCACAGGGTGCCATGTTCTATTTTTCTCTAGAAAGCCTTTCTGAAAGATAAAGCAGCAGCTCAGCTCCCATAAGGCCAGAAATCTCCTTCATTAGGTGGAGTGTCTTTCCATTCATTATTGCGATGACAAGAAGCCTCAGTGCACTGGACACTGGACTACATTCGCAGTGAGACAGAAGCATAGCCTGAAAAAATAAGGCAGAGGCATCACTCCCATAACAGAGAGGACAGTGTGCAGGTGTATGAGCAATTTGTGCAGCTTAGTGTTTGCCTTCCTGGGTGCCACAGTGTTTGCCAAGTGTTGGTACAGCACTAGCTGAAAGCAGTCACATATTAATAGCATGTAGTTAGCCTATTTTCTCTCATATTGCACTTGAGATACTGCATAACTGTAGTGTTACCCAAAAATGTAAAGGCTAGTTCACCTCAGACTGCATTTAGTGTACATGTGAAACTGGAAGACTGTCAGCCCTAGTGCCCCAGTGGTGAATGTGGATGTATAGAACATTTGGCATAATCAACTTCTTCCTCTGCCTAAAGCTCTGGTCTCAAGTCAGTCATGGCTCTGACAGCAGTTTTAAAGGAGTGTGGCAAGGGTGAGGTGTTGGGAAAAGTAGGCATGTACCCTCTGGTTTGGATCCATTTTTGCTTGATCCCAGAGGTATAAAGGATGGAACAAAGATGCTCAGCTACATGACTGAACAAATAAAGGGGAATGAGAACCCTAAAAAATAGCCATCTATTTTCAGCTCCAAAGCTCAAGGTATGAAGCTGATCTGGAGATCTTAATCTTGCGCTCAGTTCTATCTTAAAAATGTATTTTTGCATTCAGACTCACAAATGTTGAGACCTTGGTCCACGATGCTTACTTAAGGACACACTGGTGGCTCCAGGGGATGGTGATAAGCTCAAGTATGTCCCAGCTCTAGGGCCAGCCAGAAGCTGGTCTCTCCCTTTGGAGAGACACCAGAGCATAGTCAGTGCTCACAACAACCCTTCACAGCCAGGCTTGGATGGCTGCACATCTGTCACCTCTGACTAATTTGGTCCACATGATTTGTGTCAACCTTCTCAAGAGCAACAAAGCTCAGCTGTGAAATCCAGTGGGTACGGATGTTTGTCGTTCATTAAACATCAATCTCTCCTTTAATGTCCATTGGTTTTCCTCTTACCAAAAGACGAAGATAGGAAACGCCTGGCACCAGCACAGGAGCTTTGTGCTTTGCTGTCACCGTCCAGCTGCATCTCTGTGTGCACCCAGTGCTCCTGCATCCACACCACTGTCTTATCCTGGCCAGTATGTCAGGATTTTCTTAATATCTGTTGAAGAGGTGATTAGCCCTTTTGATTTACAACAGAAACATGTTGTTTAATCATGTGAAAAATTATTAATTTTCTGGTTGTGGCAGACTCTTCCTAGCCTTTAATCCAGCCAGCAGCTCTGGCTAAATATTTTAAAATAATAAGTTATAACATCTTTAATTCAGCTTTGGCTGATGACTCTGTATTTCACAGTGCAGGGTTTCACCAGGGAGGGCATGGGCTTGCACCCTCATACCATTCTTAGTGTTAGGGAATGTAGCTGGGGCTTCCCCTCTATCACAGCCTTGCACCAAGTCACACCAAACCGTGACCACTGGACCATGACCAAGAAAGGCTTGCAGTTGTGACACCTTGCTGGATTCATGAGGTGTATAGGCACATACTTGTTTTTTCTTGTCTATATCCAAACATGCAGGCAACACAGACTGCCTGATTCTAGTTTGCTTCATTGACTTGCCCATGCGTCAGTGTGTTTAGATGGCTTATTAAGGTAACCACTGATTTTCCTTAGTTCAGAAGACTGAACTTTGAAAGACGTATAATCTCCAGATAACTGCACAGCAAGCTACTGACGTACTCTCAGATTTAACAGCGTTGTCTTATAGAACTGATTAAGGAATTTCCCAGTGCAAAATTATTTCTTCAGTATGAAAAGCTTTGTCACTCATCCAAAAACTGCAAAGAATAGTATGCAATTAGAAATAAAATTTTAGCTCTTCCCTAGTGAAACATGCTGTTACTTATAGCTATCCTTTTCCCTTTCCTATCGCTTGCTTTCATTTTGTACAATTCTTTTAATCAGAGACCTCTTTGGGCTGGGATTTCTCTTTTATTAGATATTTCCACAAGTCCCCAGCACCCTTACCTGTTTAGCACCATCTTAATTGTAGGTGATGCTGTAGGCCTGCAGATTCCCTTGCCCTCCTCCTTCCCCAACCATCACTGAATTATGTGCATTTTAAGTTTTTTGTGGTTCTTGCTGTTCGGGCTCTCCCAGTTGTCCTTCCACATGCCAAGAAATCTGGCTGAAAATACATACTGGAAGATGTTTTCCATGTTAATATCTTATGATACCCATTTTAATAGCAAATCATGCAACTTAAAGAGAGGACAGACTGCCATCAGGGTAACTTGAATCCAATATTGAACTTCTCATCATTGCAGAAGTAGTCTGTTATCAGTGCTATGATTCATCCTATGCATTTGGATGAAAAGACTTATTATGTGTCGGTAAAACAAAAGTTTTTAAAAATAACTTACTTTTATAGGTAATTAACTGCAGTATTAACAAAAGTTACCAGATCCAGAGGTGGGTGTACCGAAATAGAAGGAAAACATGAATTCAACAAACCACAAGATAATGTGGGACAGGATCATCGAGGTGCTAAACCCTGTCTGGTTCAAAAAGTCCCTGAACGGCTGGAGGCAGTGACATTTCTAGGGGAATATTTCTACATGCTTGTCTGGCTCTTCCGTAGGCTCCACTGCAGGATGCTGTTGGAGACAAGGCACTGGAGAAGATGATCCTCTGGCCCAAGATGATGCAGGTCGTCTTCAGCCATCTAAGTTGTAGGTTCCCTATGTGGCTTTGTGGCTTGGATTAAGTATTTATGCAAAAGCTTTGGCCGAGGCTTTGCTTTCTCTGAAGAGGATATTGATTTGAGAATACATGTAACTAGTTAACCAGACTCTCTCCTCAAGGTTTCCTGTGATTCATAACCTCATCAATTTTAACTGTCCTACCCTGCGTTTGCTGATTATTTTTGGACATGATGAAGCAAGGCTGTTCTGAGAGAAATTCATCTCTCCAAGTGTTAGGTGTCCACATCATCACTGTCTGCAGTGTCCTTTACAGTCTGCAATCTAATGAATAGCTGATGGAGGCTAACACATAATTCTTCTGACTGCGGTTGTTTGCTCTAGGATAAAATTACTCCATCACTTCCACTGGAGATCCCCATTAACACAGTGAGCCTATGGCAACTAGCTTAGGTATAGTTGCATGGCAGACCTGTGGTTGTGTGAATCTCTTGCATCTCAGCCAGTGAGTAGAACTTAACAACTCTCCTGGTATTTACCCCTCAATCAATTGCTTAGAGACTTTGTGAAAATGCAGTCCCTTCTTCCTTATGGGCAGGGCTCACTTCTCAGTGCCTGACTTTTTTATATATTCTGTATTTATATAGTATAAATAATCACACTTTATATAAATGCACTCCTGAGACTAAAGCATACAGCTCACTGTTAGCTCTTGTCTGAGACTTGACACAATTGCAGGCAACCACATGGGGAAGAGGGTGGAACTGGCCAACACTGACTTTGCTAACACCATGATCTGCCATTTTTCTGCAACCCTTTCTGCCACATGGGGTATGTAAGTAAGAAGGAAGAAGGGGCCATGGGAAGAAAAAGAGGTCTAAAATGGTAGGTAATCTATAAAGTTGTAGGAAGACATGTCTCTGACAACATATGCCCAGAGAATTATTTTGCAATGGGAACATACGGAAAATCCAAGGTGGAGCTGGACCTGGGAAGGGCAAAGGCCCCAGCCTGTCTAGGGGTTCATGTCTGGATCCTAAAAGTACAGCAGCTGAGCTATTTCCTTCTTTCCACCTCTCCCAGGCCCTCAGAAGGATGGCAACAGACAAAAAGCCAGGAGGGAGTTACTTCTACATCAGCTTGTTCAGGACACCAGTCCTGCGGAAGATCTCCCTGTGTTATGGGGCTATGTGGTAAGCAGTGTCACTTCACACAGGGGATTTGTCATGCAGTTCCCCAGCTGGATTTCCCTAATCCCCATCTCCACACACTCCGTACAGGTTTGGTGTCGCCTTCTCTTATTACGGCATGAGCATGAACCTAACTGGCCTTGGGCTCAATGTGTATCTCTCCCAGTTTGTCTTTGGTGTCATTGAGATTCCAGCCAAGATGATCATGTACATGCTGGTGAATCGAGTTGGACAACAGCAGAGTCAGGCATGAGCACTCATCCTGACTAGACTGTGCCTAGGAGCCAATGTCATCATTCCCAAGCATGGGACACTCTTATGCTACATGCAGTACATGCTAAAGGGGAGGTTTCCATTCTGTGCAGTGCTAGAGGAGAACCACAGATCTTGTCCACAGGCAATTCTGTATAGAAGTGTCCTCCACCTAAAGAGCATCTGTGGTACAAGGTTACTAATGTGGGCTAGCCCTAATATCTGGTAGCAACAGATGGCCTCCAGTCACTGAGAAGTGGCTAGTAAGGGTCCAGTGATGGCAAAGTGAAATGCCTATCTTTATTATAGACATTGTCCAATGGGAAATGTCAGGATCTACTCTTTCATCAGTTCAGCTCCCACTTGGGCGAATAGTTACCAAGCTTAGTGATCCAGACTTTGGAGACAGCAGCTCCAGGGCTGTGAAGCTCCCTGTTTTGTCCAGAGGAGCACTGAACCTTCTTCCTTCTTGTACATGAGACCACAAGAAGCTTCTTCCTAGAGGCTGCTCTTTGGCTGTTGTCATAAATGTCTTTTCTTTCCTCCTAGCCTTCACCTCCTTGCGCCATGTAGTAGCCATTATGGGAAAAGGTTTCTCAGAAGCTGCATTCACTACCATCTTCTTGTACACCTCTGAACTCTATCCCACCGTACTGAGGTAAGAGATGCCATTAACCTGAGTGCACAACTAAAGCCTCGGTAGGATGTCAGCCTCAGGTCTTCAACATCAGCACAGCAGGATGTGCTGTTCACTAGAGTGCAGGACCGATGCCTTGCCTCTAGAAGTAGCAGGTACTAGGGATTATGCTTACTCATAAGAAAGGGGCAGAAAGCTACCCTTTTTTTACCTGGGTTATGTGTGGTTAAATTATGATGATAGGGAGATATATCGAAAGGTGAGGAGTATTCTGTGCGAGACTATTTTTGAATTCTATACGGTATCTGTGCTTAGCAAAATCTTAGTTCCCTGTGATAATCTGCCAATAGATCTTAAAAGGTCCAGAAGATAATAATTTGAAATACCAAGTTTTATAAGGGACACATACTACCACATGTTTGACAGTCTTCTGGACATCAGATGACATTAAAACAGGGATTAACTAGCCTTTCAGGAGGAAAAAGAGAGCTTATTTGAAATATCTGGGTAATGGTGACATAAAACCAAATCAGCATAGTTTGGGATATAGCTGAGACCAGTGGAGAAAATAACCTCACTGGTTTTTTTTGTGAAAGTCTGAAAAAACCTTACTTCACCTCTGTCCCTCCCTGCCCAGACCACCCTTCTCCGTCATTTAGTCCTTTAATGTTTACTGGTCTGTTGCATGTGGGAAATGATGGGGGGATGATATTTAAACCAAAGTGGGCACACTGATCTGCTACTTTTCTTCTCAGATTGGTTTGTACTTTTACATGCTCAAAGATATTGACAGATAAAGACAAAAATGTTGGTTCCTTCTGCAGTACTTACTCTGCATATGCACAAGCAGGTCCTGGGATCCTTGTTGTAAGTGTGAAATACCACCCATCCCCTGGAAACTAGTAAGTGGAATAGGTCCCAGGTCTTACTTTTGGCCTCCTCTCCAAGCTCTCCTGGGCTTATAGCTCCAGAAGGACCAAAGGTGCTCACAGGTGTTTCTAGTGCATGCCACCTGCCTAGAAGTACCTGGAGAAGCAGGGACTTAGGTTTGCTCTCAGCAGACAGGAGGACTTACTATGGGATGGGTAGAAAATGCACTCGGGGTTTTAGACATTTAAAGTGGAAACAACTTTAGAGCAGATATTTTTAGTGTGGAACTGCAGCTTCTTTCTCATAATAGACATAAATCTATTTCTCACAGCAGTTATGGTTGCTCTCTGGGAAATATTGTAGGAAGATACAAAGAAAAAAAAAAACCTGGCAGAGGAAAAACCTGAGGGGAAAAAAGTCTCAGCACTTATAGAATAATAGCAGAAAGAGGCAGAGGGTCAGCATTTTTTCCTAAGGTCTGATACGAAAAAAGTACCCATCTCTTTCTTGTGGTGCTCTGTACCACCACGGTGCCCTACCTTTCTAGGCAGAATGGGATGGGGTACACCTCCTTTGTGGCACACCTCGGTGGGGCTTTGGCCCCACTTGTGTTTCTGCTGGATGAGGTGTGGAGGTCTCTGCCCGAGGTGACGTACTGTGGTGTAGCAGTGTGCTGCGGCTCAGTGGCCTTCCTGCTCCCTGAGACACCCAACGTGCAGCTGCCTGAGGGCATCGAGGACATCCAGAAGGCACAGTGAGTCAGCTCCATCCTGCCCTGCACATGGAGTCTGCTGAGAGAGGCAGGGGACATCCCTCTCTGCCACCTGTAATTCCCCAGCTGTGGGTGGCAAGGGATGAAGGGACAGCTCGATGGGGATCAACAACCCAAACGTGCCTTCTTTTCTTCCAGAGTGAAAGAGCCACCATCAGTGCACCATCAGTGCTCCCAAGGGCATGCCCCTACAGTCTCTGCTGCAGTGAGGGACTCCGTGGGACAGGCACTATGTAGGACTGCAAAACTGATTCATGCTCTGACCTGTCAATAGAAAGGCCCTTACTGTCCACCTAGTTTCTCTCTGCAGAGAAGTGGGGCTGAAGACACTGGAGGAAGGAGGCAGATCATGAAACCAGCAGGAGGGAGCTAGCCCACTCTGTAGTATTGCCAGGAGCAAGAATGCAGAGATCTAACAGAGTGTGGAAATAAAGGCACCCTGTGTGAAGCTCTTTGGCCTTGTTGGACTAGCAGCACCTTTCAGATCACTGCAGAGTCTTCCAGAAACTACAATCCATTGGTTTCCATGCCACAAGAAATGCAATGCAGCAATAAAAAATACTGAATGTGAATTATACAAAACCAAATAATCTCACATAAATCTAACTGGATGGTGGATAAACTATAAACTGTATCTACAAATATTTCTTGAATTTGGAAATGATCTGGACATTTTTCACACCAAGGCTCCAAGTCAGCAAAAAGCACATGCAGGAATCTCACTGAGAATGGAACAACTGCAAGCATTTGTCTCACATACACAAAGAAGAAAAAAATCTTTTGCAGATTATTTAAATCCAGTGTGTATGCAATAAGTATCCTTCAAGCTAAAAAAACCCAAAGCCAACCACCTCGCTACAGGAATTTTTGCATGGAATATTGCATAATTCATTGTTGGACTTCATTCTGCTTACTGATCTAACACATTGATCTTAAATTTAAGGAATGCCTTTGGCTCTTGCACTTACTTCTGCGAACAAGACAGATGAGCCACCAAATTATCTATAAATTTGGAACTCTGACAAACAGCACTTTCCTAAACTGGGAAGAGGGAACAGCCTCAGCATCTGAGTCCCAGGTGCGCTTGGGCTGTGAGGCGTTTTAAGCTAAGCCAGGCACAGCCCTAGGTGGGTAACACAAACTTAGGGCCCATCTGAAAGCGGGTGGAGAGGCCCATCCGATCCCAGGTCACAGAGCGCCTCCTAGTAGAAATAAGGTGCCTGGCAAGATTCTATACATCACCTTTTTGGCTTTAAGGCAACAAAAGGAAAGCAAACTCCTCAGAACCACCCTAAGGCTGAGAAAATTTTGCATATTATTTCTGTCTTAAAGGGTCAACCAACCTGCCAAATCCCTGGGAAAAGAGCTCTGCCGTGCATTCATCAGCACCAGGCCAGAGCTAATAATCAGTTAGCCACAACATGCTCACATTAATAATAGAGCATAATATACCTTCAAAAGTGCCATGTGCAGAGCACTTGTTTGGACACCTTTTCAGGGCATTCCCCTACCTACAGCAAATACGTAGTGGAGATAGCCCAGAGTGCTTGTGCCATGAAGCAGCATGCAAACTGTGTCAAAGAGTAGAAATTAGCAGGAATTTCTGTGTTTGGACAAGCCTGGTATCTCTCACTAGTTCACATTTAGTAATTGCAGGAGTTTTCACATCTTCTCTATATGCCTGCGAGTATAATATATTATATTTGTAATGCTGTCATCAGTTTCTGACCTGGGAGCAGTACAGCCTCACCTTATTTTGGCCATCCTGCTAGCTGCCATCAGAGAGCTGGAAAGGACGTTTTTCCTCTGCTGGCAGAGGAGCCTGAGCAGGCTAATGCTGCAGCACTTTCTTCTGAGGCATCTGGGACAGGATGCAAGACAAGCTGTGAAATTCACTTCGTCACAACCTGGCAAGTGCCAGTCCAGGAAAACTTTCAATAAAGAAGGTAAAAGGAAAAACAGGACATTAACCAACTAAAGAACTCACAGTTTTCATTACTGATAGGTTTGCTAAGGAAAACCTGACTGGGGGGGTGGGGTAAATCTGATTTCCAGGTTCTGAATTTGCAAGATGTCTTTGGTCTGCTGCAGACTTGTTTATGAGAACAGAAGTGACAGTTACAAACAAAAAGACCTTTTCACAAACAGAAAAAACATAGAACCATAGAATCTTTGGGTTGGAAGGGACCTTTTGAGGTCATCTAGACCAACCCCCTGCAAGAGCAGGGACATCTTCAACTAAATCAGGCTGCTCAGAGCCTCATTCAACCTGATCTTGAACATTTCCAGGGATGGGGCATCTACCACCTCTCTGGGCAAACTGGTGCCAGTGTTTCACCATCCTCACTGTGAAAAATTTCTTCCTTATATATAGTCTAAATCTGCCATCTTTTAGTTTAAAACCATTACCCCTGTTCTATCACAACAGGCCCTGCTAAAATGTCCCACACTAGGTAACAATGCATGAGAAGCTAAGAAAACATCTTTAGGAAAACTAAGCGATATCAAGAAAAATGTGGTTTGAAGAGTCGAATTGGTTAAGAACACGAGGTCTGTTGCCTCTCCAGTCCCCATGTTGTGTGGTTCAGAGCACTGCATTGCCCCCGGACTTGGACAACTGAAGTCTGAAGGGGCAGAGGAGGCAACTTGGCCCTTTCCTCACTTGCTGCCTTCCTTCAGCAGCAGTTTATCACTCTGGTCTATCAACATCCTTCTTGACCTGGACACAGGTACCGACAAACACTGAGCTGCGGGGTACAGCCCCTTCCCTCTACATCCCAGCTGTGCCCCTGTTCATAGGGCTGTGCCTGCCAGGCCCACAGGACCTTCCTTGCAGAGCCTTACCAGTTCCAGCCTCTGTCGTTGCCAACTTTCCCCTTCACCCTGAATTCTGTGGGGTTCCTGTTGTCTCCAGGGGAGAGGATGGCTGGATGGCTGCCTGCCCTCTTGCATGCCAGCTGACCTCCCTGGGTCTCAGAGGTCCTTGCCCCCGGTGCAGCGACAGCAGCCTGTGTGGGTGTGCAAGGGTGCGTGTGGTCCCTTAGGCGGACCAGGCCACACCAGGCCTTGGCCTGGGCCTGTGCCTCTGGTGGCAAGACCAAGACCAGAGTCCCAGAAGCCTTGCAAAACTGTGGGGCTCACAGGGCAACCAATCCCTGGAGCGGGGCGGCAGCCTCGGGGCATGTGTGCACGGACGCGGGCACCGGGGGGCTGCTGCCAGCCAGAAGCGGTGGCCTGAGCCCAGCGGCGAGGGGTGCGCGTCCCCCGAGGGGCCAGAGCATCAGAGGGGCCGCGGAGGGAGCGGGGTGGGCGGCGGCGCGGCTTGTACAGCACCTGAGCGGACCCCGCGGCCAGCCATGCACGCACGACCACAGCCGGGTGACAGAGGCGACCCCAGGCCGGTGGCACACCTGGGAGCGGCGAGGCAGGGCCGGGGCGGGGGCGGACAGAGTGCCCAGAAATAAGAGACCGCTTCCCTCCCGCCGACGCCCTGCCTGCACACCGGGAGGGCGCCACAGCCCCGCCCCCCGGGCGGCCTCCATGATGTCACCGTCTTGCCAGCGGGCGGAGGGAGGAGTGCTGTTCTGCTTCCGGGTCAGCCCCCCCGTCAGCCCTGGGCAGGCTCGGGCGGGCGGCGCGCGGGGGCGGTGGCCCAGGCCATGCGGAGCCGGGCCGGGCGGCGGCGGCCGCGCAGGGCCCAGCCTGGGCTGGGGCGGGGCTCCATGGGCCTGGGGCGCTCCACGGGCCGCCGGGGGTAGTGTGGGGTGGGGTGTCCCCCCTCCCCGCCGCCATGTACACCTTCGTGGTGCGGGACGAGGGCAGCAGCGTGTACGCCGAGGTGAGCCGGCTTCTGCTGGCCAGCGGGCAGTGGCGGCGCCTCCGGAGGGACAACCCCCGCTTCAACCTGATGCTGGGCGAGAGGAACCGGCTCCCCTTCGGCAGGCTGGGTAAGGGTTCCCCCCCGCCGCCGCCCCTCGCCGGCAGCAGGGCCCGACCTCCTCCCTCCCGCCTCGCTCCCTTGCAGCCGGGGACGCGGGCTGCGATTGTGCCCCTCCTGCCTCGCTGAGCCCACCGGCGTCCCCCGCGCTCGTCGCAGCCTCCCGTCACCCCTGCAGACACGGGGGCTGCGGGCAGGGCGTGCCCCGGCGGAGCCCCCCGCCGTTTGGGAGGGGATGCCCCTGTCCCCTGTCACCGAGCCTCCGGCTGGCAGCGACAACTGACCGTGTGCTGGGGCCCGTCACAGGCACCCGCCGTGCCCCCGGCCTGCGCCGCCCAGAACAAAGGGCGGGGACCGGGGGGGCTCCGTGCAGCCGTTTCCCGGCCCCCTGCAGGGCTCTCTGCGGGGACCGGCTGTCCCTAGCTCAAAGAATCCCGCTCCGGAGGGCGATTTCACTGGTGCTCCCCAAAACACTCAGACCAGCGTGGTGTGGGCAGAGGGCACCCGGGGACCCCTCTCACATGTCGCAGCCCCGGGTGCAGCCCCCATCTCCTGGCCTGCCCCAACCTGCAGCAATGCTCTTGGGGCTATTTTCACCATTGCAGGGAGCTTTGGTCACCCAGCATGGGTTTGCAGGGAACACGGTGGTGCCAGTGGCATCCCACTGCCTGGTGCAGGGCAGGGACGTTGTGGTGCTGAGCTTACATGTTATGGGGGTGTTTCTACAGTTTGGAGCAGGTGGGGGAGCAGATCTGAGCCAGGCACACTCACTCCAGAGCTGAGGCTGGTGGGGATGTGCCTCTGCAAGGGCTTGGTGTGGGTAACAGCACGTCTAGTCACTGCCTGGAGCAGGGTGAGGGTTATTCCAGAGGCTCTGTGTGTGTGTAGGGCCAGACACGCCACCCCCCCCTCCCCCAACCTTTTCCCTTGCTGTCTGACCCCCTCTGTCACACTGCCAACATGCAGGGCCTGGGGAGCTTCCCTGTGCAGGCTTGTCCCCTGCCTGCTGTGCGCACTGCCTGTCCCATGGCAGGCAGGGCTGTCAGAACAGCCACCCTGGCCCTCTGCCCTGCAGATGGGAAAGAGCCTAAGAGCGGGGAGGGAGAGTACTATGCACTGGCAGCATCGTATGGCGTGGCAGGGAGCAGAGATGCACTGTCATTGCCCACAGCGGGGGGCGAGCCAGCAGGAGCCGCAAGGCTTGCAGGTCTCTGTACACGGTGCCAGCTGCTGTGCTGGCTCCTGTCACCAGGCCTGTCAGAGCAGGTTTGGGATGAGGACACTGAAAAACCGAGCAGGGCAGTGTGTTTCCCTCCTGCAGTCCCTTGAGTCTGCATCTGATGGCTGTTGGGACCCTCTTGGCCTCCCTCCTTGCCCTTGGCCCTGGTTTCTTCCTTCCTGGGGTGATTCTGCAGTTAGAAGCAGTGCTGCAAAAACATCAGAGCAGGAGGAGCCCTCACCCCAGCAGCTCCAGGGCAAGGACAGCTTTTGCAGCCCCTTTCTTGTAGTTGAGACCCAGCACTGACTGCTCTTTCAGATTTGCAAGTCACCAGCTCCAGCACCTCTTCCCTTGTCTCCATATGCCTTTGTGCGTGGAAGGCCCCCATCACATGGCGATGCCATCTTGTCACCTCCCAGCGTCAGGGTTTCTGCAGTGGGCAGGGAAACACTGGGAGAGGCTTAAGCAGCAAGGATGCTCACAGATGCTGTAGCCAGGCGCAGCAAGCAGACCTGTGCTTTAATGTGGCCAGCAGGCAGGGCCTGTGAGCATTTGGCTTCATTGCGGAACAAGTATAGTTCTTTGGTGTGGGTGGGCCTGCACAGCACATCCAGCCATGGTGGGTTCATGGCCATCTCCTATTAACCCCTTCCATCTTCAAAAAGAGTCCTGGGGTGATAGAAGGGCTTCAGTGAGCCCTTCAGCATGTGTTGTCATGGGATGCCTGAAAATTCAAACCATTTCTCACAGCCAAGACACATGTATGATCCATGGAGAGGGACCATGCTTTGGCAGTGGCTTCTCTAACCCATTCTCCTATAGCAGGAGCTGGTTGCCTGAAGGCAGTAGATTCAGACCAAAAATAACATGGTTATTTTGGTACATCTTCCAAAAAGCTGTATCTTCTCTGGTACATCTTTCTAAAGCTGTCCTCCTGAGCAACTGATGCATCAAATCTGGCTTGGTTTGGCTTTCCTAAAGGCTCTACTTAAGGAAGTAATTCAGAAAGCTGTAGGGATTTGTGTTACTCAGGGGCTAAACTAGATCATTTGATGTGGGAGAGGGGTAGAAGTGGGACACTCAGTATGCACTGCTGCTTCTGTCCAGCTGCAGGGACTTCTGTTGCTCTCACTGATACCCTAATTCTTGGTGGATCGTGCCCTTAAGCTGCGAGTATCTGCATGCAGGTCTGTATCTAATGGAAAAGCAGGTTGTGCTAAGGGGAGGGAAAGGAGGAAGAGGCTGCAGAGGCAGCATGGAGCAGAGGATGCTGGACTAAGCCCTGCTGGCCATGGGAGGATCGCCAGTTTGCTCAGTGCCTTGGCAGCTTTTTAACCCTGCTAAATGCATGGTGCAGACCTCACAGCATGCCTGAGAACCTGTTCCCCTTCCCATCTCATGGTCCCTCCTTGCTGACCACCAGACTCCACATCACAGCCCACTGCTCCATGGAGATGCTTAGGAAACCAACAAGGATGTGCCTTCCAGCGGGTCAGAGTTATCCAACAGCAGTGGTTTCAAAGCAGGTTTCAGCCACTTTCATCCTCCTTTCACCAGCCCCATTTCTCCATCACTGGTGACAGGGTGGACTGACCACTGTGGGGCAGAGTCCACCCAGAGCGGTGGGATGTCCTTCTTGACCTCGATTCCAGGAGCAAGGCAAAATTGATAAATTTGAAACAGAAGGAAATTTCGTGGTTCTTTACTAATTTCTTTCAGTAAATTAGCACCGGGCAAGTGCTGGCTACATATTGAAGTGCCTGAAGTTACTGATCTTTTCTGGAAGATGTTTTTTTGCTATCTTGTATTTAAAGATTTGTGCATAAAATAGTGACCCAGCTCCGGGCCATGACTTTGAGCTTGAAATAGATATTCATTTCTGTGTGAATTTTTCTTTCTCACAGCTGCCTGTTTTTGAAGGTAATGTTTCCTTCTGGCCTTTTTTTCCCATGCAAGTGCCAAGGAGGATAACTAAAACTCTGAATCCTTTATCAGGGTCTAAGTCACTCCCACAAGTATTTTTTTTTTAAAGAGAAGGTAAAGATGGAAGTGACTGCCGTGCTTGGGGGATCCGCTTGGTCCTAGGTCAGTTCAAACCAGAGCAGTTTTCCATCAATGTTTTCCCTATCCATCGATAGGGAAAACTAACTTCTGTCGGTTGTCACCAGTGGCCCAGGCATTGCCCCAGGCATCACGCATCTCTTGCACATCCATTTTTGGCTGCACTGGTTGTGTGGGAGAGGCTGCGTGGTGTTCCCCAGATTTGCATTACCTTTCAGACAACTGCTGCTATCCTGTACCCCCAGAGAGCTTCCAGCTGAGTGCAAGTGTTTGTGTAGTGTGAGAAGAAGGGGAAGGAAGGCAGGCTGTGGTGAAGTCTGGTATTGGTGAGGAGGTACCCTTCTGTTTGGTGCTCTCTCACTTGTTAGGCCACAGCTGGATACTGGGACCAGTTTGGGACTTTCCAGTACAAGAAAGGCATACACACCCTGGAGTGACTCCAGACAGAGCCGTCAGGATAGTCGGGGACACAGGATGGCAGTCAAGCACTGGAACAAGAACCTGTAGAAGCAGTAGGATCTTCATCCTTAAAGCTACTCAGACTTTGACCGAACAAGAGGTTGGAGCAGAGACCCCCAGAGGTCTCTTCTCACCCTTGCTATCCAAGGGGGCTTGCTGCAAATTGCCAGAGGGAAGCAAGACTCCAAATCTTTTAACATGTCCCAGTGTTTTGTGATACCAGCTCTGACAGGAAATCCTGCTGTACATGACAAAGAAACAAGGCCCTTTCCTAAGCTGTGATCTTTGTATCATGGTGTGCTTCCCTGGATCCTTCTACTGCATTTAAGAGTAACTGAAATCTTGGCTTTTAAAAGCTGCTACCAGCAAATGGAGAACATTTTTGGGTGGCGCTACCAGTTCCCAGTGTGAATTAGGAAATTATTATTTTCCTTTGGAAAATGGAAGTGTCAGATTCAAAACACACTTGGGTAAGCCTATGGTTTTTCATAACTAAAATGAGGAAACCACAGGAGCTAGTACCAGCTTAGAGCCTGTTTCTGTGACCCAGGGCAAAGAAACGGCCTTTCTTTCTCTTCCCTACTGCACAGGTCCTTTGCACCAAGCAAGTGTTTTTCCCTCATTAATTGAGAAGTTTGTATGACCTCTTTGTTTCTCCTTTTTAGGCCATGAACCCGGACTTGTGCAGCTGGTGAATTACTACAGGGGAGCAGACAAGCTGTGCCGCAAAGCATCTCTGGTGAAGTAAGAAATTCACTGAAATGTTACATTGGATTGGCAGAAATTTTTCTTCTGTTGTCAAGTGGTGAACCTGTTCAGAGAGTATATCACAGAACAACTGCCCTGGGAGTGTCCTAGCATGTACTGCCTTCAGACTTCTGTGCTGGTCTCTAGAGCTATCTGTGTGCACAAAGACCTCTTTGTAACTTCAGGGGAAATGCCGTTTCCACTGAATTACATCTGCTTGAAACCATAGAGTGTATTGAATCAGATTAGACCCAAATCAAAAGATTAAAAAAAAACCCAAACATACCTGCTCTTTTTTTCTTGTAGACATTTAATTAAAAACCTAGTCCTTTTATTCTCTTTCATACAGAGATGAGACACTAATATGCCTTTAGCTAATCAGATTTCTTGGTCAAACAAATGCTTGAAGACATCTCCGGGAAGAGCTCTGGGAGTTATTTCTGCATGACCAGATGTGCCAGGGTCTCCTGGGGAAATGTGGATGAGCTTTCATTGTAGATAACCCTTGTCCCTGTGCAAGCTCTGTGGCCGTTAGGGCATCTTCATGTCATAGCTCTTGGTCTCCTTCAAGTGTTTGATTCCACGTTAGTGTCTGTGCTGCCTCTTGCTGATGCAGTCCTGCAGACCATGTGTGCTGATGCAAGGCCTCTCCTTCCCCTGCAAAGAACCTGGTCCCAATTGCTTCCTTAACAGTGGTGATGGTGTTTGTCAGGAACTAGCAGAGTATTTTTTAAACAAGCATTTGTGGTGCTCCCCAGCTGCATTTCTCTGCCGCCCATGGTGTAGAGGCAGTTCTGAAGGTGCTTTCACCATCTGTTTTTCTCTCCTGAAGCTTGGCTGACCTTTCTAACTGTCCGGTCAACCATGCATTGAGCTACTTATGAACCCAAGGGACCACAAATGACATTCCTCAGGGCTCCCAGGGAGTTACTGACTGGCTGCTATTTCAACAGAGAGGCACAAATGCACAGAGTCATCAAGTCATGAGCTCTGCTTTTGGCCTTAAGCAAAGCACAGAGTGAGTATTCAGAGAAGCAGGCAGCTCCCTGAACTCCGAAAGAAAACAGGCTGAGCTATGCTAACAGGAGTTTGCTCGCATCTCTAGACATTACTGGTAGGAGAGATGTACCCAAGAGATCAGAGGCTGCATGATGCAAGGGGTTCCCAGACACCTTGGGACATGAAACATGCAGCTGTGTCCTTGCTTTCAATGGGTTCCCCGTGGTCTTCATCCACAGCTGGGACACCTGATCAGATCTCAGTGGGGATGGGATCAAGAGCTAAGCACCAGCACAGAGGACATTACTGCTCCAGCTTCCCTTTTGCCTGTTGTGATCACTGCATCCTTCCTGCCCTGTTCTGTGTTAACAAACACACCTCCTCAGTTCCCATGTGCAGAGATGATGCAGGGAATGCCTTGCAAGCTCTAGTTACATGGAAACTTCTCTACTGTTTCATGATACCCATAGTATCTACAAAACGTTTAAGGAAAGCATATGGGGCTGGTTCAAAGAGCAGTACTTGGCTGCAGGTTGGAGTTGCTGTGATATCTTTAGGAAAACCCTAATTTCAAGGGTCTAAGGAAAATATAATAATTTAGCACAGACTATCTGTAAGCTGCTATTCTTCACCAAGCAAAAGAGTCCAGTTAATGATGACTTTTACTTGCTAAATGATGTCCATGCAGGTGGGGACACTCTGGAGATTAACAGCCTGTTTCTCTTCACCCAGGCTAATCAAGACAAGCCCTGAACTATCGGAGTCCTGCACGTGGTTCCCTGAGTCGTATGTGATTTACCCAACAAACTTGAAGACCCCTGTGGCTCCAGCACAGAATGGAATTCACCATCTCATAAACAACACAAGGACAGATGAGCGGGAAGTCTTCTTGGCAGCTTACAACAGGCGGCGGGAAGGCAAAGAAGGCAATGTGTGGATTGCCAAGTCCTCAGCTGGTGCCAAAGGTTCATTCAACAGCAAAATGAGCCACCTTCTCATTATTCCTTACTCTTTACTTGATCAGTAGAGTCCCAGGGTTTGGCTGAGCCCAGCAGATACCTAGCCTGTCTATGAAGGGCTTCATCTACCAACTCCATGGGGCTCCTGACAAGCTTTATAAAATGCACGTGCTACCTAGGACATGGATGGCAATGAAAGGGCACTTCTTTTCTACACATGCACCTCAAAATACAGGGAAGTTTGGAGCAGGGAGGAGGCAGCAGGGACAAGCAGGCGAGGCGAATATGGAGAGCAAGAGATAACAGGGAGCAGAACAGGATGTAGGGAGGAGGGCAGCAGGCAGGACAGCAGCCTTCAAGGACAAGGAGCCCAGCTCTCCATGCTGCAGCTAAGCCTGGTTTCACCTGGGCAGAAATACTGCTGCTTGTCTTTGAACCAAACCCAGATGCCTGGTGCCAGTGGCCTACCCATGGTCACACTGAGAGACTGGCTGAGCAGGCACGAGCTCAGTGCATCAAAATTACACCCAAGCCTCAGTGGAAGGTACCAGAGCAAAGACAAGCAATGCAATGTTTGTATGTCCCTTTAATTTTAATAAGGCAATAAATACCTAAGTGATAATGTGTCCTTCCTCATTCCAGGGTCATTGCATCACTCACTACAGAAATAATGAGCTATTAGACAACATAGCTGGACATGGCTGTAGATGTAATGCTTTGGTAACTATGTGCTGTCTGTCAGTTACAGCAGTATCACAGGCAGGTTATCAGAATGGCTTTATGAAAACTTAACTTGCCATGTGTGCAGAGCCCAGCCTGAGGAAGGACCTGGTCTTTTCAAAGGGAACAAGCCCACATGTATTACTCATATTTGCAGAGTTACTTTTGATGCAGTCTTACAAAAATCACCAGCAAATGTGAAAGCAAGGGGTGACTGCAGGGAACCTGCATGATAAAACTGTCCTTCATGCTGGCTTCTTCCACTGCTGTGCTCTATTGGCTGCGTTACCAAGAAGCAGCAGCAGACTATGCTTATTTTCATCCGCGAGGGTGGGGAGACGAGTCCTTTCATTATGCCAGTGGGGGAATGTGTTTCTGTGTGGTATAACTGGCAAAGAATCAGTCTGGGCAATTGAAAAGGCTATTTGCTATAGTTCACTGCATGATGGGGAGGTTTAAACTCTCCACATACTGTGTTCAAGTGTGATCCCCTCTTTTCTGTATTAAAGCAGAGTAACCTTTCATATTCATCAGTGGGCTGCAGAAGTCAAGCTGGGAATTAAAGTAGAAAGCAGAGCCTCATGTTCTAGAGGGAAGTTTTAAATGTCTGGAGATTACTTCTGATGAAGAAGAAAGCTTGTTGACATTAATTGCCAAGGCAGATCCAGCTCAGGCACAGCCCCTGACTCGGGACATGTCTAGTGGAAGCTTGTTTTTCCATCAGTAAAAGGAAAATTAAAAGTCTTAGGATGTCCTGACTTAAAGGTTGAGGGATTTTTCAACTGTGGCTAGTGATTTTGATTGTTTTCTTTGAGAGAAGGGACAGCTGCCCCATGTAAGCTGCTTTGCTGCCTCACTAGGTTGCTGACTAGGTACACAGTTAAGCTAACCTCCCCCTTGATTCACCATCTGTCCAATGCAGAAGAGGTGCCTGCTGATTTTCCCATTGCAGGGGCTTTACTGCCTTACAGAGATGTTGTTTCCCTCCTTCCCCCAGTGCACAGCCTGTGGTTCTACCAATGCAAGTTTCTGCCTGGCTCCGCTGTGATCAGGGGACTAAAAATCTTGCCCCCTGCATAAAGCATGGGTGAGAAAGATAGTTTGGTGAAAGGACTTCCTTACAGTAGAGGACACTAGGATGGATAGGGGGTCAGTAGGGCTGGGAAGCTGTGACTTGCAGGTATGCAAAGCATGGAGCAGTGAAAGTACCTGCAGGGCTGTGTTGACAGCAACCTTCAGAAGTCATAGCTAGGAGCATTTTCTATGGGATGATCCTGTCAAACCCTGCCTGTGCTCCAAACCTGTGTTCTCCCCCTGATGTCCCCTTGAAGAGTGTTTCTTTTTACTCAGTATTTCCTCCAAAGCACTCAGCACAAAATTAAGACTAAGTTATCAGCTTTAGTCCAAAAAGTCAACTAAACGCCTGAAGACTGGGCATAGTGCCAGAGAAGCATTAGATAATTTTACCTGAGATGGTTTATCCCTCATGTGGCACTGTGCCATCCCTTCATCAATTCCCAGAAGGGGTATGTTCTCTCTTCATTGCTCTGCAACAGTGGTTTCATATCTGGACTCTTGAAAGAAATGAACATTGATGGCTACAGCCAAAATGTGGCAGTATTTAAACAGCACATCTAACTTCTTTAATGAAGAGCTTTCACAGCAGGGGAAATCGCTGTCTACATGGATGAACGTTTTGAAATAGTTCTTTTCCTCATTCAGCAATGATTTTAATAGTAACTTAAATGAACTCGGTGAGCAGGCAACACTGCACAAGTGTGCATGTTTGACTGCCTCTGGCAGGCAGAGAAGCCAGGCAGGGGGAGAAGGTCTTGAGTCTAGGATAAAAAAACACAAACCTTCCTCCCCAAATGAAAAAAAAACACTCACAAACTGCCAAAACCCCTGTTCTCCAAACTGCTGAAAAACAGGGAAAACCAAACCAAAATTGAACAAGTGCTGAACATGTGTGCCACCCCCTCACCTCACCCACTTGCCAAGCCCAGCTGCAAAATAAAACACCAGAAAAGGAAACGAAATCCCCCAAACCAAGCAGCTGCCTCGCTGCTTGCCAAGGTCTCTGCTGCGCATCCCCTTGCACCTAAATAGCCACCCGCTGCAGACGAGCCCCAGAGGAGGCCATGCCATCTCAGATACCCTTGGTTCCCATTTGCGTTAGCTCTGGATACTGGGGAACCAGACGCCCTGTGGCATGGTAACAGGGAGATCCCTCTCTGCAGATTCATGGCCTGACACTGGGTGAACATGTTATTGCTTGGCCACTGACCAGCTCTGGGGCCACGGGTTCTTGCATGTCATGTGGCTTTTTGGGCAAATGAGCCATGGTCCACTTGGGCCCTGAAAAAGCTCCAGCAGAGGTAGGAGGATCCTCTACTTAATTTTGTCTTCGTCTTTCTGTGCCAGGGGAAGGGATCCTGATTTCTTCAGAGGCTGCAGAGCTCCTGGACTTCATCGATGAGCAGGGACAAGTGCATGTAATTCAGAAATACCTGGAGAAGCCTCTGCTTTTAGAGCCAGGGCATCGCAAGTTTGACATCAGGTAATCTTTTCTGCTTTTTTAATAATACGGGGATTCATTTTTGTGCTGTTTCTTTTTAAGCCGCTGAGACTAGAGTATGTTCTCTCGCCCCCCAGGAGCTGGGTTCTCGTGGATCATCAATATAATATCTACCTCTATAGAGAGGGTGTCCTGCGGACCTCTTCTGAACCATATAACAGTGCTAATTTCCAGGACAAAACCTGCCACTTGACCAATCACTGCATTCAGAAGGAATATTCCAAAAATTACGGGCGGTATGAGGAAGGGAATGAAATGTTCTTCGAGGAGTTCAACCAGTATCTGATGGATGTCCTGAACACAACGCTTGAGAATAGCATCTTACTGCAAATCAAACACATAATAAGGTAGCCAGCTGCCTGTTGCATATGGGAACGTAACCTTTCAGTGACAGGGAATGTGTATGGACACAGCTGAGGAAGCAGACACACTGATAAGGGAATGGTTTCAATTGCATAAATACAAGATGAAGCCATAAACACCTCAGTGTCATTGCTCAATGAAAAGGGACTTCCCTGTGGAAGCTCTTCTCTCAAGGGTATGTGTCAGCGTGTCTGCATCTTGCCAGCTGTGGCTGGAGAAGGATGGAGTGAGATCACTTGGTAAGGGAAGAAGGTAGGTCGAAAGACAGGGCTGGGTGAGGCTGCAGTTAAAAAAGGTATAAGGCGTAAAAGGGGAAATGAAGCCTCTTGGGTCTGCAGAATGTCGCCGCTTCCCCCACCATCAGCAAGCAGCAGCACATCTCATTGGCATAGGTAGTCTTACTCGGTCCACCCAGAGCCAGCTACGTCATGGGCACAGAAAGTGCCTGGAGGGAGATCTCGGAGATCATGGTGCTGAAGAGAATGCAGGTCTTGACAAAGTGATCTTTCATGGTGGAATTTACTTTGCAAGTACCCTGTTGCTGTTACTTATACCAAAAAGACATGACAAAATCTTTGAGTGATTTGGAGGTGAATGAGCTCTCAGTGGCAGTTCCTTGGGGACCTGATGCAGCCCTTTGTGGCTGTGCCTTCTGCTCCAGGCTCTAATTGTATACAATGTTTTTCAACTTGCCTAATCCAGTAGTGAGGATGGATGCTCCTCTCCAGCTCTGAGTTAACTCAGGGGTGTCCCCACACGTGTTTTGATGATTCCATGATCTCAGTTGTAGGGACCTGGTTACCATGACGTGTGTTGGATATAGCTTGTAATTTGTGGCAGTCCCTGGGCAACAGGGGACCCCTCCACTTAACTGTGCTATGCACATGCCCGCAGAAGCTGCAGTGTGACAGATGTGTCCACAGGGCTTTTAATCTTGGGTTTCTGTTTTTCCCTTCACAGAAGCTGCCTTATGTGTATAGAGCCTGCAATCAGCACGAAGCATCTTCACTACCAGAGCTTCCAGCTCTTTGGCTTTGACTTTATGGTGGATGAGGAGCTGAAGGTCTGGCTGATAGAAGTGAATGGAGCCCCGGCATGTGCCCAGTGAGTAATCAGTTTCTGTAATACCTTTGCGATACCACCACTCACATGCCTCACCAAAAACATGGCTGTGTCCCAGGTCCAAGTGAAAAGGTTGAAGAAGGTGAATGACAGGAGAGTTTTCCAGGCTAACCCATGCTGGACACTGCTCTAAGTGCCAGTTGATTTAAGTTCATTGCTCCTGTCTCTGTTTGCTATCCCCCAGCTTCTTTCCCATGTGAGATGGGGCACTAACCTTAGTTTTTGGACAAATGGGTTTGAATATAACATGGGTCATTTTTATTGACATTACTGGGTTGAAGTTATGTTGCAGAATTAATGCTTTGGGGCCCAGGTGGTTTCTCAGTCTCTCTTGTGGAGCCACTGGTGACTGGTCTTTACCTGAACACATGATAAATGAGTAGCATTAAGGGCAGCTGCTGGAAGTTGGTGACTGAATTTGCAGGCAGCAGGACCCACGAGCACACTGTGGATGCTGCAGACATTGTATCAAAGCCTCCACCAGCCATAGGGAGGCTGAGACAGCCAAATGGCCATTGCCATGAACATCTCTGCATAGGCACAGCAGGAGGTGCTCTATTGTGTGATTGAGACAACTGTGGGAGACTAGAAGTCTTTGCTAAATTGGCATCTGTATCGTATACAAGCCCAGCAAAACAGAACAGGCTGTACATCATTACATTAGAATTAGAATTAGATTAGATTAGATTGGATTGGATTGGATTGGATTGGATTAGATCATCACTAACAGTAGACAGAAAATACAAGTCAAAACCTACCAGACAGCCTGTTCAGCAGCCTTTTCAGGGCTAGGGCTTGGGGAGCTTTCTGTGTCCAGGATGCCCTTTTCACCATGTGCACCATGGTGGAATACTGCCTTGCACTGTGTTGCTGTATGGGTGGAATTTGGATGTCACTGGGTGGATTTGGGCTGCATCAATGCCCTGTTTGCCCTTGGAGGTCATCGAAAGCAGCTGAGGTAGGCTTTGGCTATTTGTGGCTTCTCTCTTCAGGTTTATTCTAATTTACGGCACCCATATCACACAGTTCCCATTTAAGAGATTAAAATTGGCTGCTGAAAGCAGTAGCATTCCCAGGAGCTGAAAAAGCATCTTACTGGCATGTAGCCCCAAAGGCACAGGGTAAAAGACATTGTTAATCCTAGTAAAGACAGCTTTGGTACTAAAAATGTCCCAGGTGCCAGCAAGTTCGGAGGGGTTACACATGTATTTCCTTCAGCAGAAGTGAAGCTATTGTTAATTCATTTCTCAAACACCTTGTCTCTCTTCTTCTTAATACTGCTCTGCATGAGCTGTGACATGGTGAAACACATCCCACACTTCCGGAGGGTCCTGTGAAGTCTCTGTGCCACGTCACAAGATGATGTGCACAGCTGCAGCCCAGTGCAGCATTTCATCAAACCGTGAATTCATCAGAGCAGTCCCTCTGGGGTACATCCCCACATGAACGGAGTCTGGTGTGATAATCATGACTCCATGAGTTGAAAGGCCTGTACAGGGGATGCTCAGCTGTTGTCTGCCCCCATGCATCTTGCAGTGATTCAGATCTGGGGCCTGAGGGCCTGGAGACTCTGCTTAGGAGCCTGTTCTGTAAACTTAGGTAATGGGTTTTGTGGTCCCATCTGGCAGAGAGCAATATTGGGAATGGGAGCACTGTTGAAAAAGAAGACGGTTGCTGGGATAGGCAGGGAGGAGATGGAAGAGATGCCACCATCCTCCCATTTGCCACGCTGGAGTTACCTGTAATGGGAGCAGGATCTTGTATATCCTGCTGGGAAAATGCATGTCTACATAAAAATTGGTGAGGGGCTTGCTGGTTTGTCCTGCCTGGGCATTGAGTCTCTCTCTCTCATCTCTTAGGAAACTGTATGCAGAGCTCTGCCAAGGAATTGTGGATGTAGCCATCTCTAGTGTTTTCCCCCTCAATGACACTGGGCAGAAGATGGGCCAGCCATCATCGATCTTTATCAAGCTCTGATGACAACAGGAATGCCTCTGCTGTGCACAGGGAGAGACTGCACCATCGGGTCAGCACAGTTCGGTGACTTATCTCAGTATCATGCCAAAAAGTGATAGAGACAGGCTTCTTATTTTCTGGGAAACCATGCTGGAAAAACAACAAAACAGGCATCCACACAGAGCTGTGATGAGCCAGAGCTGCTCAGATAACTGCCTGCATTCACCAAAATCCACTTTAGAAACAGCTCATGTGACTTTGATATCTGAAACAAATCTCTCTGGAAGAACAACAAAACAACTTTAAAATGAAACCCCAACAGGGATACTATAATGCTGTATTAGCTCCTCCTTTTCTATAGAGATACCATTGGTTTTTTTAAGGGAATTGAGCGAAGAGAATGATGATCTTCCGGGACATCATGGCTGGGAAATTGTCCTCCTCCCGCTGTGTTTCTTCTTTCCTCACATACTGCATCATTAGTGCCTTAGCTCAGCTCCAAATAGGTGACTCCGTTCCTTTGTTCCTGCTCTGTTACGTAGAAAGGAGCAAGCTCTCTTGCATCGCAGGATGCCTAAAACCAAGAACACCAAGAATTCAGTTTCCTTAGGTCATTTTCCAGGCTGGTTGGCTGAACACCCAGGCAATGGCTGGCAAAAGAGTGCTGAACTGCAGGCAGTGAATTAACCCAAGCAAGGAAGGCAATTTTGTTTATTTATAGCTATCCCTTTTCCTAATGAGATTTGAATCAGTGTCCATCCCGGTCTGATGCAGTTGGATTCTGTTTAAAAGAAGTAGAGAGACCCCCCCTCGGGGCTCACCAGCAGGCTGTAGGATTTCTAGCATCTTTTAGCACTTTTGTGCTAAAAGTATTTCAAATAGCAGAAACCCAGTCTCCTCCATTTCTTCTGAGACACTGCAGTGAATTTAGTCTCTTCTCTCAGCTTTCACCTTCATGCATTTGAGGCTTGAATCTGAAACCCTTCAACCCAAATTATTCTTATCCCATTTGATCCAGCCAATTTTCTTCTCCTCCATTTGACAAATATTGCTATTTTCTGGCCTGAACACAGTCCACAGCTCGGTCCCAGCTAGGAGGAAAGGAGTGAGGTTTTGTAGACCAGGAGAGAGATTGTTTGTGTATAGGTTTGCCACACAGCTGGGAAGGCAGGTGTTCTGGTGGGGAGGGGAGGTTAAATTCCTTGAGGTCCCTGAATTTCAGGGCTAACATCTACTTTGAGTATAACCTAAATCCCTGGCATATTGCCCACCCTGTGAAGTGTATCTGAATTTTCAGCATGAACCCAGCACATCCTTCCTAAGCTAGAGCTCCTTGCAGAGTACAGTGACACTTCTAACAGCAGCGGGCTTTGTAGGTGCTGTTCAGGGCTGTGTTCTTCTGCCTCTGGCAGGGAGAGATGGTTGGTACCAAAACAAACTGGTTCCTGTTACCCAAAACAAACAAACAAGAAGAGATTGTGGAGGTTACAAGCTTCTGTCTGCCTGTGTGTAATGGGAGGCAAATCAGACAATGGGATTTCTGCCTCTCTCAGAAGATCCTAGCGCTTTGGCATACTCATCTCTGCTCGTAACGGAGATTTCAGTGGTCTTGCCAGCAGACGATCCTGGCACCTTTCTGTAGGCAGGAATGAAGTGCCCAGACCTCCTTGGAGTGATGCATTTTGATCATGCTGTCATGGGATTGACATCCGTTGCAACATGCTGTGAATCCACAAGTGGCACCATTTTACACGGCGCCACTCAAATCCAGAAGGGAACAGAGCGCTTAGCAAAACCCCACAGAAGTATCGCAGAGAGGGGACATCCCAAAGAGATCTGCCTTTGTACAGGCACCTCTGAAGTTGGCAATGCCCTGAAGTGCGGCATGGAGCCGCATCTGCAGAGGGTGTGGCGGACGCAGGGTGCACTGGTGCATGCCGAGACATGACAGGGAGCAGGAGCTGTGTGAAAATGGGACTGCGGCTTTGTTCCCCTTCACTGCAAGTGCTGGCAGGTGGCTTCGCTTCAGCGAGACCCAGAGTGCCAGGTCTGGTCTCTGGATTTGGGCCTTGTGGGTGTTCAGAAGAGGGACCATGAATGCATCTGTTCATGAGACGGGAAGCACTGGGTGATAAGCTGGGAGAGATGCTTGGGGAAGGACTGGTAGGGTTCTTTAACCTTACGATAACACACAGGTGTCAGAATTTCACTGCAGGCCAGGTGAAGCGTAGTGGTAGCACTCCAAGGTAAAATATAGGCTGTAACGGTTATTACTCAACTTGCAAAGTTCACCACATCTCCATTGGCATTTTCACATGTTAGCTCATGTGACCTTAAAAATTACACCTTTTTGCCCAGCAAAGAGAAGATCTAATAGCAGTCGCTCTGGTCCAGGATGAGCCTGAGGTGACAGAAGAGGTGCTGGGCTCTCACAAGCTCTAGGGCAGATGAGAGCAGAGCATGAAGTGAGAAGAGAAAATTTTCCCCTCAAAAGGGAAATCAAAAAAACAAATTACTCCCTTACTGCACAATAACATAAGATTCCTGCCAATGGAGTGGGATAAGGACAAGAAAGCTGCCTTGATGCAGGCAACAGCAGCAGCCCCCACTGGAGCAGCTGGTACCGCTGAGAGGAGCAATGACGCAGGAGCCTCTGTGCTCCAAGGCCTTTTCTTCCCCCTCTTTCACCCCAGATTGTATTGTGGCACGTCAGCAGCTGGCCATTATTACTGCTCGGCTGAAAATGGGGCTTCAACTTCATGTTAGAGCCATGACCACAGGTGATGCAACTATTCATACGCTGCCTTTCCAGCTGGGATTGGGGGAGATAGTCATTCAGGGACGCTTTAATCATTGGCTTGTTTGCTGAGTTTTTGAGAGATGAGCAACAGCTTCTGGAGGAGAACAGTAGGTACCACATGTATTTACCACCTGCTCTCAGTGCTCCCAAAGGTAAAGCACAGGAGGTAAATGAGAAGCATGGAGAGCACAGTGCCTGAGGTCTTGCCCAAATACTAGCTGTGAGGTGGAGTAGAGGATGCATATATGGCTGAGGCCTGAGCATTGCAGCCATGGGTGCACCTTGCAAGTGATACTCACAAGCCCTTGTGAGACTTTTGTTTGTTTCTTTTTTTAGGAATACACAACAATAAATGTTTTCTAGCTTATTTCAGCTAAAAGGTCAATAGAAAAGGTCTTAATCTCTTTCCTGAGCTTTCACAAAGGATGGTGCTGGGTTTCCAGAAGACATCTACCATATTGCAGAATGTGACTAGTCTTAGTTGTATCCCTTCATGTCAGCCATGAAGGATTTCAGGTCCAGGTGCTCTGGCTGTGTTTTCCAGCAGGGTCTGGTCTCGCTGGACTCTGGGTTTCAGGTAGCTCCCATGTGGCTTGCTCGTACCAGGTTAGTAATCATTACCGTGCAACAGCTATTGTGCTCCTGCTGAAATCCGGTGGCTGGCCACAGCCCACAGAAGACACCAGAGAATATGAAAGGCTCAAAAGCTGCTTCATCCAGGTGGCCTGGCTTCCCAGCCCTGCTGTGGCCAGCGCCCTTCAGGACTGCTTGCATGTCCCTGCTCCCAGCATTTCTTTTTCTCCACATGCAGCTCTTCCTCCCCCCGAGGAGAGCCATGCTGTGCCATACGTAGGTTCATAATCATGTCTCATTGACAGTGTCTGCTATGGCAGCCCTCAGAAAACCCTGGTGTTAAGAGGATGGTGGGGTGCATACAGTGCTGCCAAGCTGGCAGCCCGCCAGGCTCTGGTTTGTGTCCCCAGCTGCTCTCACGTCAGCATGTGCGTGTGGGGCCGGCGGGTGCCTGAGCTCGTGGATCTCCAGCAACTCTACCCACGTCTCTCCTGAACTATCATTAAAACATACAAACCCCACAACCTGCAGTGTTTCCTTGGGGCAGCAGGCACCCGGGGTGTCAGGTACCCTTGTGGGCACCTGTGGTGAGTGTTGCCTCCCTTGCCATGTGGGACCCCAGGAGCTGGCCCAGCCCCACAGCAGAGATTTCCTCGGGGTGACAAATGCGAGACAGCAGCATAGCATGAGGGGCACTGGCCATACACCCCAGGGCTGTCCCAGCACCGGTGAGAAATGGGGAGTGGGTGGCTGTTTGGGGGTCCAGGGATAAGGAGGCAGCAGTGAATGATGGGGGGGGGGGGCAAAGCTTCCTTGCTACTGCAGGGGCCCTGGGGTGCACGTGGCTGGGGGGCAGACCCTGGGGGACATGGGTGCAGATGGCTGGGGACACGGTGCGGGGAGTATGTGCTGGGGAGAGCACAGCTCTGGGGGTCAGATTGGAGAACAGGAACGGGGTGGGTCACGGCTGCTCTGAGGCGCCGCGAAGCGGCGCGCGGGGCGGTGACTAGGCGGCTGTGCGCAGGCGCGCTCCCCGCACGCGGCAGTGGGTGCTGCAGCGCTCCCCGGCGGTCTGGCGGCGAGCCCTGCACGCGGTCCGGCGCTGCGTGCCTCCGCCCCCGCCGTTTCCCGTGAGGCGGCGCGAGGCGGCGGCGGCACGGGGCCGGCATGGCGGGGCTCGGTGGGGACCCTCACCGGCTGCGGCCGCGGCTGCCGGGGCGCGGTGGGGTCCGGCGCGACCTGGCCGGTGCCCACATCGAGTCCTTCAACTACGCCGTCAGCGAGGGCGTCTACCGCGCCGTGCAGGTTTGGGGGGCGAAGGGGGGCAGGGATGGGGGAGACTCGGGCCCAGGCCGTCCCGGCGGGCTCTGGCCGCCCCCGCCGTGCTTCATCCGGTGCCGTTGCAGGACCTTTCCCCACTGGAGTTCGCGCTGAAGGACAGCCGGGTGTCGCTGGCGGTGGCGGGGGTGTCCATCGCCCCTCCAGCCGTGCCGGCGGGGACGGTCTGTCAGGAGAGGAGAGTTTTCCCCGCCGAGTGCCGCGGCCTCCGCAGCACCTACCGCGGCAGGATCGCCGTAAGTGTCCCGCCGCTGCCGCCGCCGGCGGAGTCCTGCCCGCCCGGCACGCGTGTCCTTGTCACGCGGGGCAGGCCCACGCCGCCGCTGCAGTGGGGAGCAAAGCCATCTGAGCCCTTCACGCTTTTCTTTATGCTTTAGCCTTCCTGGTTTCACCTGCCTCGGGGGGATTACTAAGAGCTTTGTCCCGTGTGGAGTCTCGAGTGTTGGTGAAGTATGAGCTGAATGTGCAAACTTCCCTTCAAACCGAGCTCAGAACAGGCCCCGACTCCGTTGCCTTCCTTTTCCACGGGACCCTAACTGTGTTCTTTACTCTGCTGTCAAATTTGCCTTGCAATCAGCCAGCCAGTTCAGAAGGCTTTGGAAGGAGGCCTGTGTCAAACCAGAGAGCATGACAATCCAAATCTTGTTTCTGCAGGAATACAGGTTTCAAAAGCAGTGTTGCTCGCGTACAGAAGTCCAGAGTTATAAATGCCTCTTGTTCATCACTTTTCTGTATTGCTCTGAAATTTGCCTAGAGAAGAAGCAGCATCCTCAGCAATTATTTTCCTTAGCACTGTGAGGGGATTGCACAGCCATTGCTGTTTTCCATTAAAATTGTGTAATTGTGTCTGAGCTGTACATTTGCATGAGGCACCTGGTTCAAGGGAATGCTTGCTTGCAATTTCACTTTTTTTTTTTGCTTTGTCTGAAGCATTTCAACTAACCGTGATGAAAGCAACTCTAACTTCAGTATCTTACCTGAACATGAAAGCGAGGCAGTCACAGCTTGTTCAGAACCATTTTCCCAGTGGCTCTTAGATTTTCCTGAGCTAGAGATGCTTTTTTTTTTTCACACCTGAATTATTTCCTATCTTTTTTCCAATGTTTGTTTGTTTAATTATTTTTGAACCCGTTGGAACAGTTTGGAATGTTTGGAACAGTTGGAACAAAACGTTTTGCTGTGCCTTGCGTGAGAAAGTATTACCTTGCACTTGGACGGGTTGGTTGGTTGGTCTCACCCACTCTCTGACTTTGCACAGCAGGAGGCAGTGTGTAATCATTCCCTGTTTCCACCGTGCTGCCTTTAACCACAAACCCCTCCCTCAGATTCCTGCTGCAGTTCTCGCTTCCCCAAGGTGAGGAGTGAGCCCTGGTCTGCTGAGCGGCTGCTTGTACGGGAGCTGCTTTATACCTTTAGTCATCGCTTAGGCTGGAGACCAGAACTGTGCAGAGGTCTCAGTGAAGGCTGCACTGTGGATGTGTAACACTTCCCTTTCCTAGTAATTCCTAAGACTCGATTTACTCTTTTAACTGTTCCCAGGTGTTGAACTAATGTTTTTGTATTGCAGCGCTGGTGTGTGTTTCCTGCACGGCAGCAGCTATTTCAAAGCCTGTCATTCTGCATATCAAGTTAGGATTGTTTGCTCCCACAGTGCATTTTATCACCTTGTTTCTTCCAGTCAAGGGGTCCTTCTGCAGACCCACTGCCAGATCTTGTTATTGTAAATAAATTATTTTCTTTCACACCTACTTTTCTTTCTCGCTTTTCAGATCACTTGTGAACACATTAAGTGAACGAGCCTTATGAAAGGTCTCTGCAGGCTTGTAGTGTGGATGTCCTTTCATTGAGCAGTTTCTGTTTTCTTGTACTTTTTCTTTTAACTGTTAACTTCCAAGGTTTTCTTTAATATCTCGTGGCTGCTGTGCTGAAGGGTCTGAAAGGCAAAGTAGACTCTTATCAACTTTGTTCACTCTACTGGCAGCTTCTTTACCTAGTTCTAGACCTCGTACAATTTTCTTCTGTAAACCCATGTTGACTGTTTTCCATGGAGTAGTCCTTATGCATTTATCTACTAGTTCTGCTTTTTTAATATCATTATTACCATTTTACAGTGACAGAATTTTGTTAAACAAAGTGTGATTATATTAAATGTGCAGTTAATACAGCGGGAAAGATTAAAAGAGTAACTTAATTTGCTCACTGTTTGTGTTGTGTTGTTTTAGGCTGACATCAGTTGGTCAGTGAATGACATGCCACAGGGGACTATTAAACAGCCCCTGGGGTATATTCCAATCATGGTGAAGTCCAAGTTGTGCAACCTCTATAATCTTTCTCCACAAGAGCTCATACAGCACCATGAGGAGGAAGAGGTAACGGGGATTCTGTGGGTCAGGAAAATCTGCATTTTATGTGAGCAGTATTGCAGGGCAGCTTCTCTTTACAGAACTTAAGCAGTTATATTTTATTTCAAGTTTGACTTTTTTTTTCTGAAGGTTCCATACAGCATCTTGAAAAATTTGCAGTCACAACTGTTTTTGAATACAGGGATCTGTTTGGTGCTGATACCTACAGTTCCAATATACAACTTATCAACTGCTAACTAGCAACTGAGGCTATGTAGCTGTGCATGGGCCTCTGTGGAGACAAAGATTTGGAGAAGAGGTGTAGAAAGAGACATTTTCATTCTCAGTTGTTTTCTGCAGGTTCTTCCTCCTTTCTCCAGTAGCATGTCAGCTGTGGGGAATTGAATACAGAATTATTTAGTGCCATATTTTGTGCTTACAAAAAGACCAAGCAAACTGTGAAAGAAAATCTAGAATAGCCTACTACTGCTGCCCTCTAGTATGCCGCTTGTACCTTCATTCATAGTATTGCTTGCTACTGAAACACTTTTTGTCTAATGGCATACCGTTTGAGGAGCTATAAATTTATCAGTGTTAAGCTTGTAAGGGACCAGAAAGAGGTTTTCTGCACTGAAGATCCCTCTGATTTATAAACTCAAAATGAGAACTTCAGAGTATTTATTTAAAAAATAGTTAATGTTAGCTCTTCAAAGCTGTTCAGTTAACAACGCAGGGGTTTTTCATTTGGTTTTTTTTCTTTCTTTCTTTAAATTTTGGAACATGCATCCCTTTCCTTGCGATGTATGCTACATTTAGACTTAATAGTCACTGGCAAGGAGTGCAGCCTTGCCAAATGCAGTGCTGAAACGTGTCTTGCTACGCGTTTTACAGTTAAAACATGAAATGTTTGTTAACAACTAATACAGGCATTTTTGTCTTTTACTTAAAATGCTGGGTTATTAATTTCTAAGCCCATTAAAATTATTTTTCTTTTTCTGCCAGGAAATGGGAGGCTACTTTATAATTAATGGCTTAGAAAAAGTTATTAGGATGCTGATTATGCCCAGGCGAAATTTCCCTCTTGCAATGACAAGACACAAATGGAAAAACAGAGGCCCTGGTTTCACAGAGTATGGTAAGCTGAACAGTTTCCTGCAGCATCCTGCTAGTAACTGCTTGAGGACAAACAGGAGTGACTATCTATAACTGACTTTTGGTAATTTGTTTTGGTGTAGCTCTTGTTGATATTTTTTACTAGATAAAAAAATAAAGGGTCAACACCACCATAAGGGTACCAGCATGCGGCAGATGCTTATGGGAGCTGTTTGAGCCACCCATGCTGAGTGAAGAGATCGTATTCTAGGCCTTGCAGTACATGTAACCCTTTGTTATGTGGAAGGTGTAACTAAAATTCTGCCTTCAGTAGAAGTCATTGTAAACTGCTGAACTTGTTTCAATGAATTTCATTCATGCTTCGAGGTGGCAGATTTAATTTATATGAAGCAGATTAACTAGGTTCTTGGCTGTCCCATACTTTTGTCATGTATGCTCAGTAAAACAAGTTTAAAATTTAATTAAACCAGAAAAGTTACAGTTTTGAACTCAGGTATTACCAGCTTGCTGATTTGACTGCACCATGGTGCTTGAGCACACACTGTAATTCAACATTAATTAATTTTGAGGCAGTGCCAGTTTAAACCATCCCATTTGGTTTATTTTATTTTGTCCTGCAGTGGATAGCATGGGAGAGGACCAGGAAACACTGCTTCAACCATACCACCCCAACAGGGAGATGTTAAAACTTGAACCAGAGTGCAGTTAGGAAGAGTGCTTGTGTGTTGCTGTATCATACAACCTAAGATTACAGACAAAATACTTGAGGCTTGGGGCTTTCCTTTTCTTAAAAACTGTATGCATCTTCCTAGCCTCTCAGCAAGTGTGCTGGCTGTCCTGAGACACTTGTCCACTAAGAACTGAATTGAGCTGGTGTATTTATTTGAAATGGAGACTGATGCTGAAACTAGTGATCTGCCTCATGTTCTCAGCCATGAAGTACTAAAGTTTTTCTTGTGAGTTCTCACACCTGCTTGGACACATCACAGCAATGCAGCCAGTTGGTTTTGTACAGCTCACATTGGTCTTTGCCTGTGTTGATTTTTGCAGGAGTAGTGATGCATTGTGTTAAGGATGAGCACACTGCAATAAACATGAACCTTCACTACTTGGAAAATGGTTGTGTCATGGTGAATTTCATTTTTCAGAAAGAGTTGTTCTTCCTTCCCTTGGGATTTGCTCTGAAGGTAAAGAGCTAATGCTTGTGCTTTCTCTGTTGAATAAATACAGAAGTTGTGCTAAGTATTTTTATTTAAGTAATGAGAAGCAGCTAATTCCAGATTAAGTATTTTCAGTCATCCTTCCTATACTGGCTGAAGAACTATAGTCCAAACCCAGCCTATGCTTGTCATGTAGCTCGGCTGCATCAGAGGAAGTGTGTGTGCAAGGTCAAGAGAGGAGGCAAGAGTTACACAAGGGTCTCATAGCTTTTTGCTAATGAATGCTTTGGACAAATAGCTTTTGGAGCGTGTAAGAATTTGCCACCTAATGTAAAAGATCTTGGTAATATTTTTAAAACAAAATGACAGCTGTGTTCAGTGAGTGAACAACATTAATCATTGAAGTCAAGTTGTCCCATCTAAATGTAAACCAGTGAATTGGCTTTTTTAAAGGAGAAAAATAAAATGCTGTTTCTGATTGGAACTTGGAAGCAATGAAGATCTGGAGGGATCTATTTGAGCACAGTTGATGGGTGTAAACTGTTCTTTGGATAGCAGGCAAATGTTTTACTTGAGCCAAGAGTTTTTAAATTCTCCTCTAAAAGCATGCTTTCTCTAATAGTAGGGCCAGAGTACTTCAGCCATGTGTTTTACCTACAGCAGCTGAGTGTTAGAGCAAATCAGAGGCCTGTGTCACTACATGATGGAAGCGTCATGTAAATTGGCATCAGTGAATTTGTATCTTCTTTCAACCTGCTGTATTCACATTGCTGTTGCACAATGCATTTCACTTTTTCTTCAGTGCTTTTCTTCAACTTTTGTTTCAACAAAAGTAGTTACCGAAAGTAGCTGATTTACCTGTTTTAATATGCAAAGGAATTGTACTGGCTTTCTGGTAGCTCATGAGATCTCAGGATAAGCAGACCGTATTGTCTGAAGTTCAAATTCTCTCATAAGTCACTCTATGGGTTTGTATCCCCCCCTGCATCAATCAAACTCGGTTCTGTACTGGTTTCCTGTGGCCCATCCAGGTCCCACTGTGGCAGACTGCTGCAGCCCTACCGTGCTTCTGTTCTGGCTGTAATTCTGGTTTCTTCTTGCTGTGTAATCATGGCAGTGCTCTCCTCTGTTGGACAAGAGGCAGCATGTGCTCTGGCACGATTACTAAGCAGCAGAACTCAGCTTACATTGCCCCCTTTCATAAAGAAATATGCCTTAGGGTCTTTTTCATGTAGCCTTCAATTTTTCCTGAACTTTTTGAAGCCTATTTAAATGCGATGAACAAATAGTTTACTTAAAGATATGGCACATTTGTCAGTAAATACAGAATTCATTGGTGGACAACATATTTGCTTAACCCTGACATAAAGAAACAATGAGGAAACCATTATAACACCAAAAGCTAAGAATGTTGGATTTAAGTATGAGCTTTAGTATATGAAATGCTGAAACTGAAGAGAATTTGTTCTAATAATCTTCATCAAAAGGCTGAATTGCCTTTTGGCTTGCATAAAACCAAGTAGCAGCTTGAGACAATGGTGAATTAAATTCATGTTTCTAAGTGAGCTCATTCTGTAAAGATAGTAGTAAATCTTACTAAACAAGAGAAGCCTGTTAGTTTAGAGGGTGCAAGTTCGTGTTGCTCTAAGGATCTCACTGGACTGGGAGTATTTATGATCATCATCAGGGTATGAATATCTACTTCATTCTAAGTACCTCAACCCCACAGTATTTTTCAGTTTGCATGGTGGAAGGGTATTTCCTGAGGACTGAAAACCTAAATTGGTGGCATGCCCTAGTTCTTTTGCTGTACTTTATGGACAGGTGTTGCTATCACTTTGTTTTTCTGATCTGATACACTTCTGTCTTTCAGGCATTAGTTAATTTCCCAGACTACCAGATTTTTGAAGAGTTGATCAAAGAAAAGGAAGGTGACACCTTTTATGTGAACTGCGTTACAGAGATGATGAGAGCAGTAGTGGATGCAGGCTGTTTTACACAGCAAAATGTCCTCGAATACCTGGGAAAGAGCTTCAGAATAAAACTTAGCCTGCCTGAGTGGTACAGCAATGAACAGGCTGCAGATTTCATTTTGAAGTATGTATGTGTGCGTATAGGAGTGTGTGATTCTGTGTAATTGTATTGAAATTATAGGCAGATTTAAGAGTACTCTGACATATTACATCACACTTTGTTATGGTTTTCACATGCATTTGTAAAACGATAGCCAGTGGGCAGTTTTTGATGGGACTCCAGGATATTATGATAATCTGTATTTGTGGTGTTCAGAAATACTTATTTTAATGGATTGGCACAAGTATCCCCAAAGTGGTTTCAGAGGAGGGTATCAGTTGTTCTTTAGATGTGATTTTCTGATGTACTTGATGAAAAACATAAATATTAAAGATTAAGGAAGACAAGGTTAAAGCTAGGTCTGTGACTGCTCGAGGCTCTATTTGTTGAACAGAAATACTGCAATTTGTGGCACTTTATCAGTTTCACACAGTCGCGGGTAACTATGATGAGAATAACATTTGTCTTTTAGAGTGGTAGAAATTAGATTTTTTTTTAAATCTTGCTTCTTCTATGGAGTAAGTTAGAAAGGAATGGAAGAGCTGGCTATGAGACTGTCAGTGTGACAGGCATTCAACGAAGTAATTTCTTTTTCTGGTAAAGTAGATGTTGGCTCTTTGAGGGGTTTTTTAGCACATGAAAAGGATCATTTGGGATGCCCAAGTCCTTGAGTACTTGTAAATAGGGAGTGGTCAGGTGGCTGGAAACACAAAGGCAGCCTGCAGGGTGCCTCCGAGGGGCCCTTAAAAGTCCATAGACCAGCTGGAAGCACAGAACTTTGTACTGAGAAATGTGAATGGATAATTTCAAGAAAGTTGGAATTACTCTGATTTTCTTATTTCTAAATACTATGGTGAGTGGTTTGTTTGTGGGGTTTTTTTCCCCTCTGATATGTTCTGTACACCTTATTTGTCTCAGCTGAGGAGACAGAAGAGGAGGAATAGTGAAAACATTAATTGGGATGTACCCTGTATGTAAGAGTGCTGGAACTGTAACTTACCTAGACAGAACCTGCCTCCGGACTTTGTCTTGCTTTTCAGTGAAGTTGTGAAGGTTTCAGTAGAGGGCAATGTAGAGCAGAAGTGAAAAGCTGAAAAAATCCTTTAATGTTGATGGAAGACTTGCACTTGTGTCTTGGAGTGCAGGTGATCTCAAGTCTTGGAAAGCAGTCGATCAGCTTTAGTGGGAATTAGGTGTGGCTTTCCTTTTTGCTTGTGCTAGAGTGTTGTTCAGCCCACAGTTTTCCACACTTGGGTTGATAGCAGTGGAAATTTGGACTTTTTGTGGCAAGACACTGATAGTGTTAACAGAAATGTTTTGTGTTTTGCTACTAGTTTCCAGCTCAGATTTGGGGTGGGGTGCGTTTATGTGGAGATGTGTGTGTGTATGATTGCTGTCACAGCAACTGTAAAATAATGCACAAACCTCATCCGTTGACTGGTCCTGACTCAAATATCTGTTTAAATAAACTGAATACTTAGAAGGCCATCTAACACAGGAATGTGTAAAATAAATCTTTGACAAGGTTCACCTTCATCTAATCAACCAGCTATATCCATAACAAAAGTAGCTCCTTAAAAAGACAATTTATCATTTTTTAGCTCAGTCTCTGAGGTTTTTTAATTATTATTTCTTGGAATTTTCATATAATACTAAGAGCAACTGAAAGAGCTTGCGCCTTGTTAGGCTTTTTAGCCAAAAATTTTGGTTTGTGTTTATTTAGGAGAAACTTGAAGAACAGCTAGCACAAAGAGATTAAGGTGTTAGTTGTGCTCCTTTCTCTTCCTCCAGCAAGTGTATCTGCATACATCTGACAAACAGAACTGAAAAGTTCTACCTGCTCTGTATGATGACCCGGAAGCTGTATGCTTTTGCCAAAGGGGAGTGCATGGAGGATAATCCAGACAGTCTGATGAATCAAGAAGTGCTTACCCCAGGACAGCTTTTCCTTATGTTCTTAAAGGTAAGGTCTTAAGGGGTTTAAGCCTGTGAATGTAATGGTCATCCAGACCAGACCCTACAGTGACCTTGAGGACAGGAGAAGTGTAGGAGCCAGACTGAAGAGCAGGCAGCCAGGATATCCTGTGAAGGCTGAGAGAGTGCTGGGTGTAGTGTAACTAGGCAGTGTAGTTGAGGAAGGCTTGGCTGTCTCCATATAGGGCTCTAAATATGATGAAGAAAAGGCTGTACAAAACCTGGAATAAAGAGCTTCATAGCCTTCCAGAGCAAGTCAAAGCACTCCATTCAGGGTGGGAGTCTGAGGAAGGAGGGATACCGACCATTCTGGTGTTTGAAGAGGGTTTTGAAACGGCATACTTCTGTTGTATCAGCTGAATTGGGAGTGGTAAAGATCTGCCTTGTTGTGGTGTTGCTGCTGTTTCACGTGGCAAATGTGCAAGAAAATAACTGCTGCCCCCCCATCTTCCAAAAGTAATGATTCATGATGTAGTCATTGCTCTCCCATCTCTAAATTCCTTTACGGATCAGGAAGTTGATAGCATGCTTCTGACTTACGCAGTTAATTTATTACTGGTGATATAAAAATGTGGTTTCGTAACCTGTTCCAACTCAGTATGAATTCAGTTTATTTCTAGGGATTCCTCATTTTAGGATGCCAGAGGAAAGTATTCCTGTTCAGAAGCTTGGCTATCCTACGAAAATCATTGTGGAATAATAGCTCCCATCCCAAAGTAAAGATACTTCCCTGAGTTATTAGATAACTCTTTTTTTAAACTTTCTTTTCCATTTTAGACAAATACTAAGATCTCTCTACTACTTCAGTGGTTTCAGTGAGTTTAGAAATAAAATAAAAAGGTAGTTCTGCGAAGCATTTTAGCGCTATATGGAACTGACACTGGAACTGGAAGAGGTTGCTTTCCTGCCTGGCCCTGTCAGATCAGCAAGGGAGTGAGCTAACAGCCACTTTTTTGAATGCAAAGATCCTAAATAGACTATAGCATACAGCAGACACAGTGTGGCTGTATATGGTGGATTCTTACTAAGAGTTCAAAGTGTTATTGGGCATCTTATGTCCTTTCCCCTGTTTTTATATAGTATCTAAGCTCACAGCAGTGATAAAATTACAGTTAAAATCCAGTCCACTATCTCAGAGTGTCTCAGCAACCTTTAAATACTGTGTGTCCATGGCCATCAAGTTTTGGTATCTAAACTTACTTTGTAATGCAGTTGTACTTTGTCACTGTATTTAGCAGGCTAATCAGTGGAGTTATTCTTGTGGTCATATTATAGGTACAATTTCTGTGTTGGGTTTTGTTTGTTCTTTGTGAAATTCTGTTACTGTACTTCGCTTGCCAGACTCATCACCAGTCTGGGTGGAAACGATTACTAAGCTGCTGGATGAGTATTTTCCTTGCAGGTCTGTCTTGGCATGATACTGTCAGCGTTTTTATAAAATGAAGTCAGTGTGGGAAATATGGCTGGAAAACTGTCAATATGCTAAAATTTGTCCATCCTGCTGATTTCAGAGGATTTCTGTAGCACATGCGACTGATGCAAAGCTCTAATTTGACCCTTTATCTTCCTGTTTTAAATGTAGATCTCTCACTTTTAAACCCTAGGAGAGGCTTGAAAGCTGGTTACAATCTGTTAAGTTCGTTTTGGAGAAAAGAACAGAAAAGGCAGATATCAGCATAAATGCAGACAGCTTGGTGAAGGCATTCAGCCTGGCAACAGACTTTACCAAGCCGTTTGAATATCTTCTTGCAACTGGTAACCTGCGATCTAAAACCGGTAAATCTTCAGGCTTAAGAAGCCTTTTTGTTTCCTGCTAAACAGAATGAGAAACAATATAAAACTGAGCTCTTAACTGAAAACAACTGCTTTTATGCAGACTTTTTATGCTGTAACTGAATTAATAAAAGTGGTTTGAGGAAAGGCAAGATTTCTCCTCAAGAAATTTCTCCTCAAGACTTTATGCATGTATAGAACATGTTAGTTATTAAAGTAAAGCCTCTACCCAGATAGTTGAAACAAAATTTAGTATTATCCAAAAGAGCAACCATACTTTGATTTATTTTCCCAAAGATTATTTCTTCTTAGAAGGTGCAATGTAAGACAAAGAAGGGGATTTGTTTATCAGGACTTCCCCATTGGTCGTGTGAGCTTAAATGAAGAGAAACTGCTTCGTTAATGTATATTTCAAATTTACCTGGTGCTTCCCTAAGTGTCTAGTGTGAAGATGACGTAATGCAATGCCCCCTAGAAAATCAAATTATATTAGAAGGCCACAGAATTTCAGTAAAAAGTACCGGCTGCAAATCCCCAAGTTGCTTCACTGGGAATGAGTTTCACATGTTTCTAAAAGGAGTTGGATTTTAAGCAATAGCTTGGAATTTAAAGTCTCTAGGCCTCTTGCAGGTCACGGAGTTGCCTGTGCACAGGCAACAGCACATGTGCCTTCTGTTGTTGGGATCCTGTGTGAGCATCTTTAGGGTTTGTCAGTCAAAAATAAGAAACTGCCTTGTAGCAGCATACTTCATTCGTTAAAGCTGGATGACATCCTGACATAAATTTTAATTTTGTTCCCAAGGCCTGGGCATGTTACAGGACAGTGGTCTGTGTGTGGTGGGAGACAAGCTGAATTTCATTCGCTACCTTTCCCACTTTCGCTGCATACACAGAGGAGCAGCATTTTCCCAGATGAGAACTACAACTGTCCGCAAGCTGCTGCCCGAATCCTGGGGGTTCCTGTGCCCTGTGGACACGCCAGATGGAGAACCCTGTGGTCTGATGAACCACATGACAGCTCTGTGTGAAGTAGTGACAGAGATGGTGCCTGTGAAAGACATTCCACCTTTGTTATGTTCCCTAGGTATGTTTTACTGGCTTGATCATTTAATGAAGCAGTCTTCCTTTTTACCTTTCTGCCCTGCAAACCCATATCTTGGAAAGGTTCTCCAGGTACCATTACTGTACACTGTTAACTTGACAAGGTGAAATCAAGTTAAACCTGTGCTTGCTGTGCTTCAGCTTAGTGGTAAGTAGTATGTTGCTTATGCGGGTGTGTCAGCCTTTTGGAGAGTGTAAAGTTCCATGTAATTGTCTCTTAGCTGTGTGCTGTCGAGCGAAGATGTTCACTTAAGCACAAGGAATTGCACAGTACAAGCTCTAGGAGAGTGGACCAAGCAGTAGCTTTCTAATGCTGGTGGTGACTTGAATTGAACTGCAGCTCATTTGTGATTACCATAACAATGGGAATCCTTATTTCAACCAGAAAAATAGGGAGGGGAAATGCATTTCTAGTTGTATGTGGCTTATATTTTCCATTAAGCAATCTACAGCTTTGCCCTGTAGGTCTGAATTTTTTGATGTTTCAGAAGGCTTCTTGGTGTGGATTGAGGCTTCCTGCAGAAATAACTTTTGTGTTTTGTTTGCCTTCCTGGTTGCTCCTTCTACCAACCCCCTCTTCTCACAGGTGTCACCCCCATTGATGCGACTCCAAGCAAGCCTTACGCGGAGTGTTACAGAGTTGTGTTGGACGGCTCTGTGGTGGGCTGGGTAGAGAGGGAGCTGGCTCCTGAGATTGCAGAAACCCTCCGCCGTTTCAAGGTTGTCTTGTTTAAAGTGTTTCTTAGCTAAACATCTTCAGTATGCAGTGGTCAAAATAGGCATGTTTGGAACTTTTTTTTTAACTTCCATTTATTTACTTTTTTTAATCTGACCCAATAAGTTATCTTTGTATGTTAGCATTGGAGTGTGCTTTTCTGTTTTTCTTGTTTATGTCCCTATATTTGGTCTATTGGTTTATGAAGTAATCATTTTTAGAAGAACTTTTTCGTGGAAAAAGTTAAGATAGACATATTTTCTTGGTGGAGATTTTTCTAGAAGTCTCTCTAAAATCTCTTCTCCACCATTTTATATTAGTAGCTACACCTGTGGTAGGCATTTTCATTTTGTAGCCTGTTGGATGCAGCTTAACTAAACCAGTGTTGCTTTGTGTTTCTGAATTGGTATTTCTTTGCACAAACAGATAACACAAGAGAAGAGATTTCCTGCACGGGCAGAAGTGGTCCTTATCCCAATGACAGGAAAACCCAGTCTGTATCCTGGGTTGTTCATTTTTACTACCCCTTGCCGGATGGTGCGGCCTGTCAGAAACCTGTTCTATGGAAGGAATGAGTGGATTGGTACTCTGGAACAGGTGGGGTTTGCGTATTTTTCTTTTATAAAGCGCTGACTATTACAGAGGTACCCAGCATCAAAAACAATGTTTTGGAAAATATTTGTGAAAGGAGCTGAAGGACATAGGGAGCTTGTGTTGAAGAGCTAGGATAGGTGGCAAAAGGGTTTTATCACCTCCTGCTAATTGGTTTCCGGTAAATGTCTTAGATGGACTGTAGGGATCTTTTTGAGATACTGAAATCTGCTCTCAGTATTAGTGAGAATATAGTGAAGCTTTTGAGGTGAAGGATTGCTGTCTTGTGTGAACTGTCTTGTGTTGTATCATGTTCTCCAAATTGCCCATGGGCAGCCAAGCAGTGGATTGCCAGGGAACTTGCTCATTTGGAACAATCAAAATGTCAGACAGGAAGGAGGACATGTTACTGCAGTTTTGTATTTCCAGACTTGCTTTCCTTGCAGTTGGTCTGTGATTGTAATAGGTAGTTTAACAGCTGTCTGATATTTTTCTTGCCTGCTAATAACACTAAGGTGCAGACAACTACCACAGCTAAAACTGAAATGGGTAAAAAAGACATCGGAGGCAGCTTTGTTTTGCTTCCTTCCTTTAAAACAAGGAAGCGAACGAGCATTCTCTGATTTGATGCTTGCAGATCTTCATGAACGTGGCCTCGCTGGAGTCAGAGGTGGTGCCCGGAATGACCACTCACCAGGAGCTCTTCCCTCACAGCATTCTGAGTGTGGTGGCCAACCTCATCCCCTTCTCCGACCACAATCAAAGTCCACGAAACATGTACCAGTGCCAGATGGGTAAGTGCTGTAGCACCTAATGCTGCAACTCCCTGGGGAAGGAAGAGGGGGAAAAAAATTCCAGTGTGTCTTCCCAGACATTGTTTCAACGTTGAGCTTGATTAATTTCATGGCAAAGTAAATGAAGTCAAGTTTATCATCCTGTCTGCCTTCCAGTGGGCAGTTCTAGGTTGTTGCACTCATGTTGCCTTCCCTAAGCCATTAGTAAGTTTTGTTTGGTATTTTTTTCTTAATTTGATGATGTTGATCGTATAGACAAGTGAAAGGCGCTGCAGCAGCTGTTTGGTGATGTTGGATGTCTGACGACTGTGCTGCCAACAGTCCTCTCGTACCCATAACTGACAGAGGTTAACCTACTTCTGACTGGTAGCTACAGTAGATGCTCTGTAATAGTGTGAGGTTTCCTTGCCACCTGTTTGCAGTGAGCGACTGCTGTCTTGACACTGCAGCTGTTACTTGCTAGACATCTGTTGCAAATGAGTAATAAAGCATTGTGGCAACAGGATGGGTGTTTCTTCTGGCAACTATTTGACAAAGATTTAAATTTATGTATTTGGTTGTCTGAAAGAAGTTGGGATAGGGTATGTAGTGGGGTTTCAACTAGCTGAGGTGCAAGTCACGTGCAAGAAACTTGCTTAAAAAAAAAAAGGGCTGAGTGTGTGGGTAGGGACTTAAGAGAGCAGGTCTCAATTACCTCGATAGCATCGCTACCATATTACATTCTGACAGTGTAACATTCTGACAATATTATCAGAAAGATGTCCTTAAAATGCTGCCACTTTTTCATACTCTTCTGAAGGTACCAGTGTGACTATGTTCAAAACTTGTTTTCCTTGCCAATGTATTTATACTGCAGAAGCAAATGCTTTTTAGCCTGGAAAGATGTAAGGTGTGCCTCACTATGGGAAACTGGGGAGAGGGGAAAAAAAACCCAAACAACCAAACAAAACCAAAAAACACCACACCAACCTTATTAGAGATTTTGAAATTGCAGAAAAGACACAAAATTACAAATAGTTCTTATGAAATGCTATGAAAGGAATTGAGTGTTGTGGTTCATAGAAACTTTTATAGCTGGACTTAGGGCAATTATTAAATTCCAAGGATTTTAAGACTGATAATCCCTCTAAATTCCAGCTTTCTCCTTAACAAGATACATGGAGGATGAAACTTCAACTTTGGTTAACTTCAAATTGATCCTGAATAAATCCAGTTTGCTTGCTTTCTTTATAGGAAAGCAAACCATGGGGTTTCCAGTTTATAACTACAAGGACCGCTCAGATAATAAGCTGTACCACCTTCACACTCCCCAGAGCCCTCTGGTGCGGCCCAGCATGTATGACTATTATGGTATGGACAGCTATCCAATTGGCACCAATTCAATTGTGGCTGTCATCTCCTACAGCGGCTATGACATGGAAGATGCAATGGTAAGCCACCAAAAGGAGAAATCCTGCTGTGCTGTAAAGGAATTTGATGTGGGGAACTGGGAAGAAGGGTGGTACCTGGTGGAGAAGAGCCCATTTTCTCCTTCTGCTAGCCCACAGACTCTGTTAGGGCAAATAGAGGAGCACAGCGGTTAAGTGTTGTTATCATAAGTAATACTGGAGGTACTGAGAGTAGAGCGGAGCTCCCTTGTGCAAGGCAGTGGGTTTCCAGCATTGAAAAATGCTGGGGTTACAGGACGTTTGGGCCTTTTGGAATGGTGACTTGCTGGGAGGCTTTGTTTAAGAAGGCAATGTTAAAAACCTAAGCATCAGATAGGAATGGAAATGATTTTTTTTGTTGAAGTTACTGGCAAGTCTTTAACAGGCCTTTGTTTCTTCTTTTTAGATTGTGAACAAATCTTCCTGGCAGAGAGGGTTTGCCTATGGAAGCGTTATCAAGATGGAGAGCATTGACCTTTCCCTTAAAGCCAGCAGGGCAGGCGATAATTTAGTATTTGGCATCAGGCCTGGTGATCCAAACGTTATGGAGAAGTTGGATGCTGATGGACTGCCTTTTGTTGGCTCTATCCTACAGCCGGGAGACCCCTTCTACAGCTTCGTGAACCTCAACACAGGGAAGACCTTCACTGTGTATTATCCGTAAGTACAGCTTGTCCCTCCTGGTCCACACACCTGGTGGCAAGTCTGAGAGCAGTTGGCCCTGATGAGCTGCAGTGTCTTTTCCTCCAGGTGTTCCCTTTTCTCCTCATGTCTTGACAGAGAGTGCATGAAGTTCATGTTGTAGGTGTTACTACTTTCTTACAGATGGTGCCTTAGCTGCACTGGGAAGACTGCTGTGGACTCACAGAATTAGTCATCCTGGTCATAGAGCTGGGCTGAGAGATTTGCATGTGGTAGTGGGGATCTGTAAACTCAGCCTTGTCCTTGCAATTGTGGAGCCCTCTTTGGCTCTCCCCACCCTGTGCTCCTGCTCCCCAGCTCTCTCATGCCAGCCCAGCCTTAGTTCAGGTTCTTTATCCAGAGAGCTATTTTACCTCTGTAGCATACAGCTTTTGTTCATTCTTGGCCCAAATCAGATAATTATTTAGGTTCCTACAGAGAGATGAGCTTCTCAGGTCTTAGAGTTCGCTCCTGCCCCCGGTTTGCCCCAGAGACCCAAGGCCCTTAAGAGGCAGTTCTCCCTACTGTCCTAAGAGCTGCATATGCTGCTAGATCTTACGTGTGGCTTGGAAGGGAGGGAGAACAGAGGCTTTGACTTCAAAAGCTTGAACAAGCTTGAAAGAGGCTTATGAAGCACAGTTCTTTCTGTACCCTGGCTGCGTGGGGTAAAATAATAGCAAATTATTTTATATTTTTATATAAACACAGCAAAATAATAGCTTTGAAACAGAAGTTAAACTTAGGTATAGGCCTTCTGCAAACACTGTGTTCATTAGGACTTCAAAGGAGAAGAAGAAAAGTAACTTGGCCTTAACATGGGACAAAATGTATTTATTACTTAACTGGCATCTCCAGAACAAGTGGAGAGTTTTGGCTGAAAGCTCTGTAACAACAGTTAAGCCTGCAGCAGACACCTAGCATGTGGAACATCAGGCTGAAGGTTCATCTGGAGAAGCAGCACACCCCTGAAGAAGGCCCTTGTTGGCAAAGCCTTCTCAGCTCATGTTGTGCCTTCCCTTTCTGCTCTGAACTTTCCTCTCTGCTTTGCACTGAACCTGATTCTTTATTTTAATATCCCACCAAGATGGTGTGAATTTATTGAGGATAGGGAGAGGGCTGCCTTAACACAAACCAAATGGCACTGGGATGCAGTTTGTCAGATAAAGTGTGATACAGATGAACCAGGTTTAAATGATCTTTATTTTAAATCACGGGTGGCACATCACCAGATCACCTGAAAGTTGTAGCTTGCTTCTACTATTAGAAAAAGCAAATGAATGGCACTTGGGTGATGCCTCTGTGTTGCGTCCTTGCCCAAATTCTTATGCAGTCTGATTTCCCTTGCTCCTGAATAGTACTTGTCAAGAATGGTTGTTCCCCAGCTGTCCCAAGGCATTTTATGAGATTTATGAAGTTGGTTGGTTTTTTTTTCCTTCATTCCCCTTTCCTAGCTAAAAATCATTAGCACACCTGACACCTTTGCTGTGATTGTTTTTCCATCTACACAGGAATAAGGAAGTCGGCATTGTAGACAACGTCAGGTTATGCAGTAATGACCGTGGCACTGGGAAGTTCAAGAAGGCTTGCATCACTGTGAGGGTTCCCCGAAATCCAACTGTTGGAGACAAATTTGCCAGCCGTCATGGACAGAAAGGTATCCTGAGCCAGCTCTGGCCAGTTGAGGATATGCCGTTCACGGAGAATGGGATGGTTCCAGACATCCTCTTCAACCCTCACGGATTTCCCTCCCGTATGACCATTGGGATGTTAATCGAGAGCATGGCGGGGAAGTCAGCAGCGCTGCACGGCGTCTCCTATGATGCCACTCCCTTCACCTTCACAGAGAAGAAGTCCGCTTTGAAATACTTTGGTGAGACTTTAGTGAGTGCAGGTTATAACTTCTTTGGGACGGAAAAGATGTACAGTGGCATCAGCGGCCTGGAGCTGGAGGCAGAGATCTTTGTGGGAGTGGTGTACTATCAGCGCCTGCGCCACATGGTGTCGGACAAGTTCCAGGTGAGGACAACGGGGCCTCGAGATGCTCTCACCAACCAGCCCATCAAGGGGAGGAATGTGGAAGGTGGGATTCGCTTCGGTGAGATGGAGCGTGACGCTTTGCTGGCTCACGGCACATCTTTCTTGCTACAAGACCGCCTGTTCAACTGCTCCGATGGCTCCATAGCCTATGTCTGCATGAGCTGTGGCAGCATGACATCTCCTGTGCTGGAGAAACCACCGCACTCCTCCTCTGTGACAAGCAACAGGAGGTACTCCTGCTCTGTTTGTAGTGAGGTGGACACAACCGAGGCTGTCCCTGTGCCCCATGTCTTCCGTTACTTTGTCGCAGAGCTGGCAGCCATGAACATAAAAACAAAGCTTAAGGTGGAGTAGCTCTGTCCTGGGGCACAGCGATGCTGCTGCTGGGAGGGAGGAAACGTGCCAGTCCTGCCTTTTGCCCCCTGTGGGTTTCAAGTGTTAAGTCAGTTCTCAGGTTCTTCAAATGTTGGCAAGATTAATTTGATGTTTGTATTGAGACAGGGCAGTTGCCAAGGCATACGGCGAGGAAATGTGACTGTTGAAGTTCGTTTGCACTTCTAAAGGATCGCTCACTATTGAGATGTGGCGTATGGAAATCAAGCAATATTACTGCTTCCCACCAGGCTGCTGGGTTGAGAGCGGTGGGAGTTCTTTGTTCTCCGAGCACTGGCTGCAGCTGCACAGATGAAGAGTTCATAAAACAGCATGACGTGAATGCTGGAAATGATGAAAAAAGATATTTTGGTTTTCTGAAGAAAAATCCTTGCAAAATGTATGCTTTAATGATGGGTGTGTGTTAAAGTGACTGGACATGGTTTATTTTGCTTTATTTTGATACAATATGCCTTGAAACTCATGAAGAAGGCAGCAGCACAAAGTTCTACTGTACAAAGCCAAGCCACAGCCTTGACCAGAAGAGAGCAAGGTGGACAAGCCAGGTGTGTCCTGGCACCGTTTGGTGTTGCTGAGCTGAGCACATGTCTTGGTGCCAGCACCACAGTGGGGTTTTTTTGTCTGTTTGGATGAAGAAGCAGCAAGCAGCGGGCTTTCCAGCCTGGTGCTCAGCCCTCCTGCAGCACTGCAATGTGTGGACACGGGGATGGGAGCTTGCCGTGTCAGCACCCACCAGCCTGGTGCCCTGCAGCTGCCCCAGTGGATGCCAGCCCTGTCCCACGCTCCCCTGTGGCACCGGCAGCACTCCGACCACTGCTCCCTCCGCCCTCCCCGCCCCTGGGCGGGTGCCTGGCTGGGGCCGAGTGTGTGCCCCGCGCGGCAGCCCTTACGCTTCTTAAGAGTTCTTTTGTACGTTTCTACATCACCTGTCTTCTGGGCGGCTGGGGCCGGGGGGCTCGCCGGAGCCTGGGGCTCGCCGGGGCTTAGGGCCCGCCGGGCCCGGGGCGGCTCTCCCAGGGCTTGGTGGGCGGCGGCAGGCGGGAGGCGGTGGGGCTGTCCCCCGTGGGCGAGGCGCGGGGGTGCCGCACGCCCGGCGGTTCCCGCCCGCTCCGCACCAGCTGCAGAACCTCGGCGAAGGAGGGGGTGGTGGGGGCCTGGGTCCGCTCCATGCCGCGGCCGGGGCAGGCGGTCCCACCGGAAGGCGGAGGGGGACGGACGTAGCATCGGGGGGGGGGCGGGGCGGAATCATGGGAGCGGAGGGACCGTACCACTGCTGCTGGCGGGGGAGGCGGGTAGTGCCGTTTGCAGGGGAGCCGGGGGGGGGGGGGGGGCAGCGGGAGCCGCATCGCTGGCGCTAGGCCCATCCCCGCAGCCCGCGGGGCCGCCCCAGCGCGACGCCGGGTGATGGGCGACGCAGCTTGGCAGCGACAGTTGGGGGCTGAGCCCTCGGCAGCCCCACACGCTGCGGCTGCTATGGAGGTGCCCTGGGTGCTGCTGGCTGCTGCTCTGCTTCCGCTCCTGCCCCGTGAGTACACCGGGAGGGACAAGGCCTGGGACGGCCCCGGGCGGCGGGAGGGCCGGGCACTGTCTAGCCTGCGTGCTGAGTCTGAGCGTCGCCGAGCTGGCAGCTGCAGTGGGTGTGACACGCGGGGGAGACAGTACCCCTAACCCCTGTCCCCCTCAGCTGGCAGGGCCACCGTGCCACTGCCCACCCTGGCCCCACCACTGAGCATGGTGGTGGCCGGGCAGCGGCGGCGGCTGATAGTCTGTGTGGTGAGTGACCTGGCCCCCAGCTCTGACCACACCGTATGGATCTCCGGTGGGAATGGCAGCGCCCTGCACTCCTTTGCCTACGGGGCCTCTCAGGAGGATGGTGGCACCGTCTGCACCATCTCCCTCCTCCCCGACGACCCCCTGGCTGAGGGGGATCTCGCCTGCCATGTAGGGCCCAACAGGACCTCCCCTGCCCACAGCTCCAGCGCCATCCCCATCACGGGTATGGATCTACTGCCACCCCCTCTGCCCATGTTGCCTGCTGCTGCCTGGCCCGGTGCCCCGGTGGCCCCTGAGGATGGGAGCCAGCGGGGCTCCGGTGCGGAGCAGGTGCAAGGCCCCACAGGCCAGTGTTGCCACCCCAACCAGCAGGTGCAGGAAGGGGTTTGCGGCCAGCCCTACTGTGCAGCTGGCACCAGGCTGCCACTGCCTCCCCAACTGCTCTCTCACCCCACAGGCAATGAGGCGGTGGCAGAGCCGTGTCCTGGCAGCATGGCTGGTGAGTGTCCAGGCACTGCTGCAGCGGGAATGTCACTTGTCGGGGAGGAAACCCTGCTAGGCATCTGGCAGGGACCCGGCTAGGGGCCGCGTAGTGGCCAGGGTGGGTCCCTGCAGCATTGTGGGGCTGGAGGAGAGGGGATGAAGCTCCATCTGGGTGGGGAGGATAGGGAAGGTGGGTCAGAGCCAGCTTGCTCTCAGGAACAGCATGAGGGTGACACGAGGTGTCTTGGGTACATGTGAAAGTGACAAAAGCCCATGACGGGCCCTGGGGGAGCCTGTTGGGCCTAAAGTCTTGGGGATGCTGCCCCTGACCTGGCCCTACCGCAGTCCTGGAGGGGACGTGGGGGCAGCAGGGTGCCTGTGGCGGGCATCACTCCATCCCCTCCATTGCAGTGCTGCCGGCCCGTGCCTCAGCAGCCCTGCTTGTGGCCGTCCGGGTTGTGCTGCTGAAGGTCGCACTCTCTGGTGCCCTCCTCACCTCCATCCTCCTTGCCCAGAGCTGAGGGCCCGGGCAGAGGCCCACCCTTGAGGGGTAAGTCTCCCTGGTTTGGCTGGGGGGCATAGAAGGCGCCCAAAATATTCTGGAGGGTGGAGTGGAGCCCCCCAAATGCTGGAGGGAGGGAGAGACCCAGGGCTGTTCGGGGAGTGCAGGGGGCGGGACACCGTGTGAGTGGTGAAGGGAGGGGGGCTGCCACGTTTTTGTGGGCAGCTGGGACCCGGAATTACCTGGGGGTAGGAAAGGTCCCCGAATTATCCGGGGGTCAGGACCCTAGATTTCGGGGGGCGCCGGAAGGCTGCATGGGAGGTGGGGGTATACACACGTCCCCGCCCCTCCCGACCGGGGCCACATGCATGTCCGGGGCCACCCACGTGGGGGCTCAGCGGGACGACCCGGAAGCGATTCTACGGCGGCTGAGCAGGCGCTCAGATTGGCTGGCGGCGGGCGTGCGGAGATTGGCTGAGCGGGCCAAGCACGGCTCTGTGATTGGCTGACGCCGTCGGTTTTTTTGGTTACCCGGGGCGGCCGGGGCGCTCCCGGAAGCGGGGCCCCGGAAGTGGAGCTATGGCGGCGGCGGCGGCGGCGGCCGCGCTGCTGGTGCTGCTGGTGGCGACGCTGGCGGCAGGCGACGACTCGGATTGGGTACGACTGCCCAGCAAGTGCGAGGGTAAGCGGTGCCGGGGGTGGGCCCCGCCGGAGCGTCCGGGGCCCGGCTTGCCGGGCGAAGCTGCCGTGATCGTCAGCCACCTGCTGGCTGCTCGGGCCGGGAGGTTACTGGTGCGGAGGCTGCGGCCGCAGCCCCGACGCCCGACTACGCTCCTGCGGGCTGCCCCTCTGCCCGCCTCCTGCCTGCCCTCACAGCCCCGCAGGCGGAGGAGAGAGGCGAGCGCAGGGCCGCTTTGCAACGGCCATCGCGTTTTGCAACGGCCATCGCTGCTGTGTGCCTGGGTGCGAACAGGTATCTGCCAGTGCCCTTGCAGCGGTGTGTCCCTGCTGGTGGTTGTCTTCTGTCCTGCCCTAGATGAGAGGTTTAGGGGCGCTGTGACATCACTGTTGTTTCCAGTAGGCACTAATCACCTGGTGGTTTTTAACTGGGGCTGATTATCTCTGCTGCTCACAGTCCAGCCTCAGTGATGCTCTGTCCCTGAGCAGCCCCTTGATTCACAAACAATCAAAAGGTTCCTAGGCAATCCAGGGCCAGGTCATGATGGACCTCTGCTATCTGCTGTGGTTTCCTCTGTCTTTGCTGTGCAGGGACACGTGGAACTTGACAGCAAAGAGAAAAGAAGGAAATGAAACTCTGGAGCTGTTTGCAAAGCTTTCCCTGCTGGGGAAGCAGCTCTGGAGACACTGATGTCTGAGCTGTGCTGTGGCACCTGCATAACCTCAGAGAAGCGTCATAGTGAGCACTGACCACGTGCTGCTCCTCTTCCTGCCCAGGCTTGGAACCTGTGTCAGTGCACAGAGATAGCCGCGAGCAGCATCTGGATAGCTGGACCCAGCAGTGAGCGCTCCTGGCATGCGTGGGGACACTGCAGCGTGTGTGGTGTGGAGAGGGTTGTCATCGAGGCCTGAGTCCAGAGGGGCTGCAGGAAAGAGTACTTGTCCCACCTGAGCAATGGCTGCGGTCACCTCCAGCCCCTGGTACCAGCAGAGAAAGGAAAGCGCAGGAGGTGTACACAGGGCTTCTCGTCACATGCACAGCGGCCCTGGTGAAGCCACCTTGCTCTCTTCCTGCCTGCGGCACATCTCTCCGCTCACACCATTGCCTGGGAGAAGATGTGGTGGCTCATCACTGTCAGAGCATTCCTGCCGGCGCTTGGCCATTCTCCCAAAGTGGGACTTAAAGAAGAGGTGGCTCCTGGCAAACAGGAGCCCGCAGCACAGGACAAAGCTTTCTCCAGCCTCCTGGGACCCCAGCTTCAGGAGAGGAAGGGCCACACTGTGCCTGGCTTCCATCCCTCCACATTTCCACTTGTAAACCCCTAAGATGTTTCTCTTCTCCTGCTCTCTGTTTCTCTATCTCTGTTGGACTTTCTGTTACAGAAGAAATAAAGCTTTTGGGTTTTTTGTTTGGTTTTTTTTTTAGTTTTATAAAAGAAAACATGCACTGGGTTATAAAGCTGTTGGTGCTGTGGTCTCTGCTGCAAGCAGTGCCCCATGCTGGAGGTGAGAGACCCTCATGGGGTGATGCAGTCCATAGCCAGCATCTTGTCCTGCCACCTGGCCTGCTGAGCCCTGCCAGCCACTTGGTCCCCAACACCAGCCCCCATGGCCCGAGGGCACTGGGGGAACCGTTGATGGGTGGGATGTGCCAGTGTTGCAAGGAGAAGCTGTGGCCCACACTGGGGCTTGTGACGCAGAGGCTTTGGTGGCTGTAAAGTGCAGCTGTCAGGAAACCTGCAGGCACAACTGGCACCGTCTGTCTTCCTAGCTGGGCTGTAGCAGCTGGCTGTGTGGATGCACTTACACCACAGCATTGATTCGGGTGTTTCTGCTTCAAGGGATCTCCAGTGGAATCAGTTGAGCCATTCCCAGTTATTTCTTTGAATGGCTGAGGCATCTGTTTTCTGCTCACAGTGGCTCTAGTGCACCCGACTCCTGGTGCTTGCTTCCACTGCGATCCTGTCCCCACGTGCTGTGTTGTGCTGTCTGTCAGAGCGGCGAAGCCCCCTAACCTGCCTGTGCTTTCCTTCCTGTAGTGTGCAAATACGTGGCAGTGGAGCTGAAATCTGCTTTTGAGGAGACGGGCAAAACCAAGGAGGTGATTGACACCAAGTACGGCTTCCTGGACGGGAAGGGCTCTGCCGTCAAGTACACACAGTCGTAAGTGAGAGTGAGATGGGTGGTCTCCTGCCACTGTCACTGCCTGCGGTCTACAGAGCCGGGGGCTTTGGAGCCTGCGGACAAGCTGCGCTGCGCACAGCTCCTCTGAGGAAACTGAACTGTGCCAGGGCTAGTGGGGTGGGCAGGGTAGGGCAGCTGAGGGAGGCTTCTGCTGAGGGGAGCCTGGGAGTCCCAGAGTGCTCCCCCATCCATCGGCTGGGCTGAGGGTCTCCCTGTGCCCTGGCTGTTGGGGTGCAGTGCCAAGCCCTCATCCTCCCTCCTCTCTGTGCAGGGACATCCGATTAATCGAGGTGACTGAGAACATCTGCAAGCGGCTGTTAGATTACAATCTGCACAAGGAGAGGAGTGGCAGTAACAGATTTGCAAAGGTGAGGGCTGTCCTCCAGTCACTAGCTCCCAAGCATCCCTTGCCCACGTCTGCACTGCCAGGGAGCCGAACTGGGGTTCATTCTTCCCATCCCCTGGATCACCTGCCAGCACCCAGCATGTGAGGCCACACTGCCTCCCAAGTCAGGTGTAGGGTGCTGTCCTTGGGGTGGGTGGGCAGACCCTCACCTGCACAGAGGGACCCAGGGGCTGTCTTGCCTGGCCCACATCTTCCTGTTGGTTTTGGGAGCAGGTTTGCAGAGGGGGACTCACTGCTGCTCAGGCTCCCTCCTGGTAATGCTGATGCCCCAGGGACCCCAATTTTGGCTGGCATGCACATTCCCGCATCCCTGGGCGCGGTTGTGTGACTGGTGCTGGCGAGGGGAGAGCGGGAGCCTGGCAGAAGGAGTGGCGCTTCACCAGGGCAGCACTGCTCCCCCAGGGCATGTCGGAGACGTTTGAGACCCTGCACAACCTGGTGCACAAGGGCGTCAAGGTAGTGATGGACATCCCCTACGAGTTGTGGAACGAGACCTCCGCTGAGGTGGCTGACCTCAAAAAGCAGGTACCCAGCCTTGGTGGGATTGTCCCTTGGCAGCTGCTGTGGCCTTGTGGGCTGGAGCAGAGGGGGAGAGAGGGTCAGAGGCGCTGCTGGGAATGGAGGTGTCAGCAGCACCTGCCACCCTGGTCTTGGTCCTGCCCTGGCGGCACGTGGCTGGAGCTAGGCTCTCTGCGCTAGTGCGACGTGCTGGTGGAGGAGTACGAAGACGTGATCGAGGACTGGTACAGGCACCACCAGACGGAGGATCTCTCCCAGTTTCTCTGCGCCAACCACGTGCTAAAAGGGAAGGACACAAGTAAGTCCTGGGGGCTGCCCCGGGCAAGCACAGGCATGCTAGGGGGTGCGGGGGAGCCCTGCCAGGGCCCAGGGAGCCCCACTTCTCCCTCAGCACCCCCTCTGCTCCTCTCCTCCCCAGGCTGCCTGGCAGAGAAGTGGACTGGCAAGAAGGGTGACTTGGCCAGTGTGGCGGAGAAGCAGGGCAAGAAAAAGAGTGGGAAGAAGAAGAAGGGCCGGAAGGATGAGAGTGAGGGAGCTGGCAGCCTCCCAGCTGCTGTGGAGGCCCTGGAGGAGAGCGGGGTGCAGGAGGAGGCTCCGCTCACCCACAGCCCAGCCGATGAGCTGTAGGTATGCATCCCCAGCCCCCGGGGCTGCCCGCTCTGGGGTCTCACGGTGCCGTGTCCTGCGCGTACCAAAGGAAAAGGGACTTTGTGCCACGGCATCAGCGACCCGGGGGGGGAGGCTGGAGCGCCCGGCCCAGACTTGCCAGCCTGGGCGTGATCCTGTGCGCAGGGGGGTGGCACAAAGCCGCCGACCCAGCCCCGCTGCCTCCATGCTGGGGCTCCAGCTACAGGAGGCCGCGGGTGCTGCCCCGGCGCCGGCTCCTCATCCTGCCCGCATCCTGCCAGCACTGTAAATAAAGACGTTTTCCCCAGAGCCGCCGCCGCTGCCGGCCCTGCTTCACCCGCCGTGCAGGGGTAAGCGCAGCTCCTGCTGCGGGCGGGGCTCCGCTACTGCCGCCCGGCCCAGTGCCGCCGCGGAGCCTGACGGGGACCCCGGGGCCGCTGGGCGAATAGATCCTGACCCCATGCCCCGCCCCTTCCCGCCGCCGGGCCAAAGGTCGGAGCCGGGGGGGGCGTGGCGGGAGGGGGCGGTGGGAGGCGGGATTGGCAGGGCTGCAGGGGGCGGGGGCGGCGGGGATTGGCGGGGCGGGTCGGCTGGCGGCCGCGGGGATTGGCGCGGCGGCGGGGGCGGGGCGGGGGTTGGGGGCGGGGTGCGGCGCAGTGGGGCAAGAGCGGGGCCGGGGCCAGGGCCGGGGCCGTGGCGGCGGGATGGTGGACAGCGTGTACCGGACGCGGTCGCTGGGGGTGGCGGCGGAGGGGCTGCCGGACCAGTACGCGGACGGGCAGGCGGCCCGCGTGTGGCAGCTGTACATCGGGGACACGCGGGGCCGCACGGCTGAGTACCGCAGCTGGCTCCTGGCGCTGCTCCGCCAGCACCGCTGCCGCTCCGTCCTCGACGTGGCCTGCGGCACCGGGTGAGGCACCGCGCCCCGCGCCCGCCCGCTTCCCATGTTCCCCCCCCCTTCCTGGGGCTACCCTGGGCCACGCTGCCCGCGGCCGTCCCCAGCGCCCACCCCCCCAAAGCCCCCCGGGCCCCCTCCGCTGTCCCCGGGCGCGCTGACAGCCGTGTCCCCAGGGTGGACTCCATCATGCTGCTCGAGGAGGGCTTCCAGGTGACCAGCGTCGACGCCAGCGACAAGATGCTCAAGTATGCCCTGAAGGAGCGCTGGGAGCGGCGCAAGGAGGAGCCCTTCGACCGATGGGGTGCGGGGGCCGCGGGGGGGCGTGCGGACACCAACACCCCTCCCCGGCGCTGGGGTCTTCTGCCCTGAGCCCCGCCCGGAGCACCCGGCCCTCCCGCCGGGTACCACCCTCGCGTACTGTCCCCGGCCCCTCGCGGTGCTCAGGCCCCTGGCGCAGGTGCCGCTGGCCAGGTGGCCTCGCTGCAGCGCTGGGCAGAGACCTGCCGGCGCTGGCTGCTCGGCAAGCCTGGGCCATGGCCCTTGCCTGCCTACTGGCCCCAGGCTGATCCAGCACCCTCAGGGGCCAAGGAAGGGCTGGGTGATGCTGGGCTGGGGTCCGGCATGCAGGGGAGGCTGTTGGGCAGGTGGTGTGTCCCTGCCCTCATCTGCTCTCCTGTGCTGCAGTCATCGAGGAGGCCAACTGGCTCACCCTGGAGAAGGACCTGGAGAAGCCAGGGGATGGGTTTGACGCAGTTATCTGCCTGGGCAACTCCTTCGCACACCTGCCTGACTTCAAAGGTGAGTTGGGGGGAAGAGCGGGGGCACCTACGCACATGTGCACAGCATCTCCCAGCAGGCTGGGAATGTGCCCTAACTCATGCTGTAAAGTGGGACGGTGGATTATACACAGTGGAGTTGCTGTGTCATGGTGTGTCTCCAGGGAAGCTGAGACTGTGCCCCAGTTCGTGGCGTTGAGTGGGGCCATTGGGTCCCATGGTGGTGGTGGAGCTGTGTGCATCTATGTCACATATCTGGCAAGGCAGGAGACACACCCAGACTTATGCCACAAGTAGGGTGGTGGGTTCCCCACGTGGCATGCTCTGCCCCAGCAAGGCTGAGAACGTGCCTGAGCTCATACCATGGGTGGGGCTGTGGGTTCTCCAAGCTGAGATTGGGGTGGGGAGGGGGAGCTTTCTGTATGTGTGTATGTGTGAGATGGGGCCCCGTGGGCTGTGCCACGGCATAAAGCCTGTGCCTGGGCACACTGTGGTTTCCTCCCTAGGGGACCAAAGTGACCACAAGCTGGCCCTGAGGAATATCGCCAGCATGGTGCGGCCTGGGGGTGTCCTGGTCATCGACCACCGCAACTATGATCACATACTGGCCACGGGCTGCGCACCACCTGGCAAGAACATCTACTACAAGGTGGGTGGCTGGCAGGCACTGCCCCATCCCACTCCCTTCTGCCCCAGCCCCAGTCACCTGGCCCCTAGGGTGCCAGACAGGGCAGGGAACAGGGCCTGTGCCCAGCCTGGGGGCCACTGAGTGCCCACAGGCCACAGGTGTGATCCTGTGGTCCCCAGAGCGACTTGACCAAGGACATCACCACCTCGGTGCTGCTCGTGAACAACAAGGCGCACATGGTGACTCTGGACTACACGGTGCAGGTCCCCCCCACAGAGGCGGGGGCAGCTCCGGAGCTGAGGTGAGAGGCACTGCAGGGGTGGCTCCCAGCACAAGAGGGTTGCTGGTGCCATGCCCTGCTGTACCCCGCTTCACCATCGTTGCCTCTTTGCAGTAAGTTTCGGCTGTCTTACTACCCGCACCGGCTGGAGGCCTTCACCACCCTGCTGAAAGGCGCCTTCCAGGGGAAGTGCCAGCACAGTGTCCTGGGTGACTTCCAGCCCTACACGCCGGGGCAGGCCCACATCCCTTGCTACTTCATCCACGTTGTGAAGAAGATGGCTTGAGGGGGCTGTGGAGATGGGGACTGTGGTGGCTGAGAGCTGCGAGTGGCTCTGGGGACAAGCAGGGGGCTGGGGACATCACTGAGAGCTGCCTGGAAGCCGCCTCCCCTTAATTAAGAGCACTCGTGAGAGCTATCAGAGCCCGTGGTCTGTGTGTCCATGTATCTGTGTATGGGCAGGGTACGGGGCAAGGGGCACAGCCACAACTGCCTCAGGACTTCCAGGGAAAGGAGTGCACAGCCTGGGGGGAGTATGGGGTGGGTGCAGGACCCCCAAGCCCCAGCTGCAGGTGCCAGTTATGCCTGTGGTGTGGAGCTTGGGGGTCCCATTGAAGCAGAGGCAAGGGTGGGCTGGCTACTGGGTGGTTGCACATCCTTGCTGAGCCCAGTGCAACACTGCTCCCAAGGGTGTAGTGCAACCAGTTTTCTCCTTTGCACCCGCTAACCAGGTGCTGACCCCTTTTCTTGACACCACTCAGCCCCATCCAGGGGTGCCCACCCCCCCAACCAGTGCTCCCAGAGTGGGGAGGCCCCACACACACCACCAGCACTTTTGCTGTGGCTGCAGCTCCCTCCTTGCCTGCCCTGGGGAAGAGGTGGTGGCCAGATCCAGCAGCACATTGTGGTCAGGGTCAGCTCTGCCTGAACACGCTCAGGTGCCAGAGCTGGAGCAAACGGGGCTCAAGGCACGCGTCAGCTGGATCTTCGTGTATGAAACGCCTCCAGCTGCTGGAGAGCCAGCCCTTTGGGGAGGAGCTCAGTGGGGAGCTGGTCCTTGACAGCCACACTTGGCTCGGGAACATGACTGACAGCAGTCTCAGCTCAGGCAGCAGCAGGGCAAAGCCTGGCAGCAATAACCCCTTGGGCTGGGGCATGCACAGGCCCCTGGCTTAATGCGGGGCTGCCCGTGAGCTGCCCGAGCAGCTGCAGGGGCCTGGCAGAGGCCTGGCAGAGGCAGAGGCAACTGCCAGCCAGCTGCCACACTCAGCTCATGTGTGGGTTTATTTGGCATCCTTGGCAAAGGCCAGGAAGCAGAGCACATGCAATTGTGCTGGCAGCTGCTGCGAGGCTGGGGAGGGAGGCGAGATAGGACTTCAGGAGGTCTGAGCCAGCTTGTGCTCAGCACAGGTTAGCACAGCCAGGGTGGCTCTGGGCAGCTTCAGCCAAGAGTTGAGTATTTCCAAGGCTGGAGCCCTCCCTCTCCCTGTGACGAGTCTTTCCTAGTATCTGGTGGGAATTGCCCTTGCTGCCACTTGCCCCCATTACCCATTGTTGTGTCACCCAGTGCCTCCAGGAGGAACTGGGGCTCCCTCTGCAGAGGCAGCTCAGTTCCCAGCTAAGCAAACCCCACTCCCTCAGCCTCTCCTCATGCACCATGGGCTCCAGCCATTCTGGCAACCTCTTTGCTGGACAAGGGCGGCCCCAGCCCTGTTTGCAGGTATGCTCCCCCCTGCAGGAGCCTGGCGGCTCACAGGGACCATCCTGAGCCCATGGACACCATCAGCAAGCAAAGACCTGAGGCCAGGCAGTGAATATCTAGTGCTGAAAACCTGTATTTATTCAGAGAGACCATGTTGAGCCCAGGCCAGCTACAGTAGCAGTGCCCTGTGTCCTGCTGCCCTCTGGCCAGCATCCATCACTGCGAGCTGACACCCCAGCAAGCAGCTGCCTCCAGCCTCCCTCTTGCTGCCAAACCAGGTGCAGTTTGGGCCTTGATCCTCCACCAATGCTCTGTCATCCATACAGACACTCCTACATTGCCCACAACCATGAGACTCTGCTTCCTCCTCATGGGGAATTTACCCCAGTACGCTCCTGGCAGCCACACAGTGCTCCCCAAAATGCAAGGGACCATTACAGAACCTACCACCAGCTTGGCTGAGTAGAGCAGTGCTTACATCAGGCTTTGGCTCAAGAAACTGCACAGCCACTTTTTCACCCAAGCTCAAAAGAAGCAGGCCTAGGAGACATCAGAGAAGAGCAGGTGGGTGCCTGTTTGTGCAGGTTCTCTCACACACCTTAACACACCGTCCCCATCATTCCTCCAGTCCCAGCTCTGCTGAGCATTAGCAGGCAGCAAACTTCTGCTGGATGAGTCTGTACCTGAGCAGCTCCTGCTCAGAGACTGATGGGTGCACCCTCGCAGCAGCCTGCAGGAAGTCTTCCATGGTCAGGATCAGAGCAGAGCTCTCTGTATCCAGCCCTGCATGAGAATGAGAACAGGGAAGGGCTGAGAGGCAAGCACAGGGGTGGCGGGCAAGATCAAACAGCCCCCTCTCCAGCCACTGGAGACTGGAAGGAAAACCTGTGTCTCTCTCTTTCCCCCTGGGGCCAAGCACTGGAGATGATCACATCTGCAGAAACCGCCTGCTTGCCAGTAACCCAGAGCCTACCATTCAGACGTGGTGCCAGAGCTGTCGAGGCTCTTCTCACAAAGCCTAGTTACCAGTATTGGTAACTCTCCTCTCTGCCCCTGTGCTGGGCTGCCCCAACATGTGGGACAGGCAGAGCCCAGGCTCCTACCTTCCTCGATCCATTCCACCTTGCGTTTGACAGCGCACATCATGGCGTCCGAGCATAAGGCGTAGATGTCTGCTCCTGTCAGCTGAGCTGGGCATTTCTCCAGGATGGTGGTAAGATTCACAGAAGGATCCAGTTTAAACCTGCCAAGAGAGAAAAGTGCATGTGTAAAAGCCACAGAAAAAAAACAGACCAGGAGAGATGCAGCAGCCAGCGTGACTGGGCAGGAGGAATCAGAGGCCTCATGTTTAGCCACTTCTGGCCTGCACTCTGCATGCTCAAAAAAAAAAAATCCAAAGGGTTGGTTTGTTTGTTTTTTCAATACAGCCACTTCTCTTTGAAACAACCCCACAGCAAGGTCCTCTCTCCTGCTAAGTAGGATCAAAGGCAACTTTGAGTTCTCACTCAGAGAAATTAAGTGTTCCACATGCCTGGGAACAGCCTACAGCCAGGGCTGGATAAGAACATGTTTAATTACAGACAATACAAACCACCATAACACCAAACCATCCCATCAGAGCCACACTGCAGACAGTGAGCCTCCTTCAGCACAAACAGCAGCACGGTGCTGGAGGGAATGACTGCCAAGCCACATGGTGTGAAAAGATGTTCACAGCCAGCCCACGCTCTCACTTCTCCTACTAGCTTATCGTCAAAGGCTGGATCACAGCTATCCATGACAGAAAGGCCCTGCAGAGGCAGATTCACAGCTGCTCACCCAGCTGTGGTGGGTGGTACCCCTGCAACTGAATTGCAGGGCTTGCTTTTCTCCCTCCAGAGGTGCCCTCAGGAGCTCACAGCAGCTGGGGAAGCAGTCAAAACCCTTTGCTCAGTGTTCCCACATAATCAGTGTTTGGAAGCTGAACAGTCTTCAGCATCACAGGAGGATAGGCAATGAGACAAACAGAGCTGCCTTCACCCTTGGACCTGGAAACAGCAAGAGGTGTGCTAGGGGAACTCTTGCAGGAAGCAAATGAGAGATGCTGGTGCGCTGCAGTCTCATCACACTGTTAAGATCTGCCTGAGCTCCTCAAGAAGAACATCTGGGCACAGTAACTGGAGAACTCTACCAACCCCTCCACCTAGACAGCCAGCTGAGCTGCTCCCATCTTGCAGGAAAACCAGCCCCAGTTCTGCTTCTGGAAGTTGCCCATCCTCCTCCCCTACCTACTGGTTGTGGGTCAGTGACTGAGGTGCTCCCCAAGGCTCAGACACAAAGCCAAGCTGGAGCACATTATGCATCAACCCCAGGAAGGCTGCGACCCATTGGAGGGTGGTGGAAGGCTGCTGCAAGAGCACAAGGTCACTCACTTCCTGGTGACAGCGCTCAGCACCTGCAGCTGTGACTCCCGGTCTTCCTTTATGCCCACATAGACCAGCTTGTCAAACCTGTCAGCAGAGAGAGAGACAGCTGAGATCAGGCCAAGACAAATCTGCCACTGGTGCTCAGCCTTGTGCACCAGAAACTGAAAGGCAGCCCTGGGGCAGCTCCTTTTGTTGCCAAGTTCATGGATGACAAAAAGCTTGGGGGGGGAAGTAGTCAATGTGCTGGAGGGCAGGGCTGCTCTTCAGAGGGACAAGGACAAGCTGGAGAAACAGGCTGACAGGAACCACATGAGGTCCAACAACAGCAGACACAAAAGTCCTGTCCAGGACAGGCAAGCCGCAGGGATGAGGACAGGCTGGGGGGCAGCTCTGCAGAACAGTCCCTGGGGGACCAATTCCTCCTGCCAGTTTGGTGCCGCGGCAGGTCCCTTATTGCCCTGCTGTGCTGCTAGGGCAACAACCAGAGTGGTGGGGGAAAACAAGCAGCAGTGCTTTGTGCTGCTGCTACAGCCATAGGCACTGGCTTCCTTTTGGCTTCCTATTTCCCCCACAAGCCAGGGTCGGGGGCTTTAGGAACAGTCTCTGTGGAGGGAACCTGTTGGGGACACAGTCCAACTCATCACTGCCTGAGGAGCTCTGGGGAACTACCCTAGAGTGAGGCAGAGTACGATACAACATACCTGCCCGGCCGGAGCAGAGCTGGGTCTAGGAGGTCAGGCCTGTTTGTAGCTCCAATGACAAACACCTCTCTGGTGGAATGGAGGCCATCAAGCTCAGCCAGGAGCTGAGAGACAACTCTGCAGGGAGCAAGACGGGACACTCACAACTAGGCCTTGGCAAGTCACCCACTGTCACCCTCAGCACCAAACAAAAAGAGGCATAAGCAAGGCCACAACCAGGTCCACGTCTTGTACTACAGCTCATATTTCTCTTCCCTGAAGAGCCCTGACAGCCATCCAGACTTCTCCATTTGAGCGTAGCCAATAAGCCTGTGGGCTCATTGCAAAGTGAGCGCAAGCCCCTGGTACCAAGACAGTCCTTCAGGCCTGTGCTTGGCTCTGAACCCTTCCAGGATGACCACACATGCTCATACTTGCTATCAGACACTGGCAACACAGACCAAACATAGGCAGGCATGCATGGCTATGGCTGAGGTTCTCCATGCGGATGTGCTAGCTGGTCCTAACTCTCCCCGCTATTTGGTACTACCCAGCAAGTTATGCTACAAGACTGCCCTTCAGTCCATGCCAGTGACACCCTGGCAGGCCAGTGATGCTGCCAACCAGTCCTCAGGTACACATTGCAGATCTAGTTCTGTGGCCACGGGGCTGAAGCTGGTCTGGTGGCAGAGTACTTCAGTGCTGCACAGACCTCCTGGAATGGGGATACCTCCACTACATTCTGGGACCACCTGAGGCAACCAATGGGCACCATACCCAGTCCTTTCCAGAGCTGCTGGTTTGTGTGTGTGATGGATGCCAGGGGCACATGGTGTCACTGGAAAACTCTGCAGAAACCCTCAAGAATAGAGAGGAAGATTGGATGAAGACTATCATCAGCTCAACAGAAGAGGCCTAAGGGAAATAACCCTGTTTCTGGGCGTCTCCAAGCTTCGTTGCTTCTAACAGAGGCAGCTGAAAGATTTCCCACCGCAGGGAAACAGCAGCTAATAGGAGGACAGCACAGCAGGGGTGTGAAGGATGACCTTGGAGAGGCCAAAGGGAGCAGTTGGCAGCCACAGAAGCAGCTGGAGGAGTGACTGTCTTAACCAAATGTTTGCATAACAAGCTTGGGCAATCGGGAATCTGCAGCAATGCAAACAGCAGTACTAATGTCCAGAGAGAGGAGACAGGCCAAGCAGAGGAGCTGAAGGGAGCAGGGAGGGAAAAAGTAGAGAAAGAGACTTGGGATGGACTCTGCCTCGCAGGGTAATCCTGTGCACCCTCCAAGCTGAGGCAGGTATGCTGCTCTTCCAAGGACACCTGATGCTCACTCACCTGTCCATGACGCCCCCTGAATCTCCACTATGTCCACGACTGGGGGCCAGGGAATCCAGTTCATCAAAGAAGATAATGCAGGGAGCAGCTGCCCTGGCTCTGGCAAACACTGGGAGGAGACAGCACAAAAGGTGAGAAAGAACTGGAAGAGCAGCCAACAGCAACAGGACCTGCTACATCACCAGCGGGGAAGAGCTGTGGATGGAAATCAGTGGCCCACTGCCTCACCACCACCAGCTGCTCCTGCCTGAGGGGCTCAGTGGGAGCAGAGACAGGCAGCACCCAGCACGATGGGCCCCAACACTCAGCCCTGTCTCTGAGGGGTTGCTGTCCCATCAGGAACACCAGGGACAAGAGCGACAGGACCAGAGAGCGCAGGAGGAGAAGCTGCAGCGAGGCAGGGAACAGACTGGATGTAAGAGACAGTTGGGTGCATGCCCTTGCTGGTAGCTCTGAGTGGGAGTTGGGAAGAGGGGTTTAAGCACTACCTCCTTCCCTCCAGCACGACAGAAAAGCCCCATCTTTCTACATGCAAGAGCAGGATGCATCTGCTCACCATTACGCACGTTCTCCTCGCTTTGCCCAACATACATGTTGATGAGCTCTGGCCCTTTCACACTGTGGGGCAGGGAGAAGAGGGAGCCAGTTAGAGCATGCCCATCTACTGCCAGGCGAAAGTTTGCCCATTGTGTGACCCCCTCACACTCTTCACCTAAGGAATGTCATGGCGCATGTGGTTGCCACGGCTTTTGCCAGCAAGGTCTTCCCTGTCCCTGGAGGCCCATACAGCAGCAGACCAGAGCGGCACAGACCCAGTGACAGCAGCTCTGGGTGCTCCAGGGGCAACTGGATAGTGTCCAGGATCTCCTTCTTCACTTCCTGGAGCCCACCAACATCCTGCCAGGAGACAGAGGGGATCTGCCAAGAGAGGGAGAGTCCCTATCAACACTTCTTGCTCCAGTGGGGTACACTGTCATCAGCCCCTTGTGCTGTCAGCTGTTTCCAGCTATGCAGCAAGTCAGCTCCGCACTGCACTGCCCAGCCATCCCTGCTGTGGGATCCCCTATCATCCATGTTTCCCCTCTCCTGAGCTTTTCAGTGGAGAAAATAAACTGTGCATATTCCCAGGCAAGCTGCACTGGCAGCGTGCTGCCTCATCTCCAAACCTCTGTTGCACCCCCTATCACCTGTCAGCAAAAATATCCCAGGGAATGTATCTGCCAGGGTTGCCTGCAGCTTTGTGGGGAAAGAGCCTTGCTGCAGAAAGCCCCTGGGACACATGAGGGAAGGTAAAAATAAGAAAGGAAAAAAAAAAAAACAATCCAGACCTAGCGATTATGAGCTACTTCTGTTAAGGGCACCTTGTCCCCCATGGCAGTGAAACTGTGCAAGGGCTTGCAAGGGCTTTCACACCAGAGTGACAAAACCTGGGCTGCTAGGACCTCTGTCATGTGAAGGAGGATGTGAGAAACAGACATCCTGGAGGACACTGCACAGAAAATTAGCTGCTTTTGAAAGGGGGGATGAAAGAACAAAGTCCATGTATGCTTACAAGAAATAGATAGAGATGGGGTCAATTGCAAACATGCAAGGGATCCCTGCAGAGAGAGGAAAGACAGCAAACTTGAGAGGGGTGAGCCATGCCACTCTCATTATTTTATGCTGAGCAAAACAATCTCAGAGGATGCTGCTGCTCTTTTCACAGCTTTAGAAATAGCAGGAATGCCACAGTCTGCATGACAGATCCTTCTAAGAGAGCAGCTCTCCTGGGAATGCGCAGAGAAAGCAAAGCCCCAAAACACTTCTCCCCAGCTGCTGGCTGGGTGGGGAACAGGTGCCAGCACAAACAGGGAGTTTAAAAATAGGCCAGAGCAAGATTCTTTCCCCTCAGCCAATTTGGCTCTCCTTCCTTCACTACTTGAGATGATGTTATCTATCTCATGCTATTTCTCCAGCTGTCCAGCAAGTCCACCAGGAAAATCAGGTCACACAAGAGAAGAATTTCCAGGAAAAAAAAAGTCTTTTAAAGCAAAAGGTCACAGGCCCTCCTTCTTCACTGTCAATGAATGGAAGAGCTGCCCTCTCTCCTGCATTCTTGCTTATACTGCCTTGATATAAAAAGCTCTACAGACATCAGCACAGCAGCAAGGTTGTTTTCAGGGGAGAACATCATAGGTCTAGGACATGTTGCAGACACTGCTGACAACTGGAGGTTTGAAATTAGTTCTCTCTAGGAGGCTCAAGCTGTAAGGGCAAACAACTGTGTGACTAACCAGAAAATGCAAGCAGGGAATTGAAAGTTACGTATGTTGAGAATATCCAGGTCTGCTAAAGGACTTTCTGAACTGCAGCTAATTACTATGAAATTGATAAAGGTTTGTAAAATACAAACAAAATTAGCTCCCATTCACACTGCTTGCTGCCAAGCATGCTCTATAGTTACTATTTGTCTTATAGCAAACTTGGCAAATACGCCTGAAAGCAGAGCTCATTTCAGTCTCTACTAAATTATGAATTATTTAAGTCCCAGAGTACCTCCTGGATGATGACACCAGCAAGGTGTCATCCTGCTAGGGCAGGACTGCAAGTGGGCAGCTGGGGAAGGTGCCAGAATAACTGCTCCAAGGCCAGCGTTTCCTGTCCTGTGCTGAGCTCAGTCATTCACACTTGAAGGCATGGAGAAGAGGCTCTGATCACATTGCTTGCTTAACTTGCACTTAACTAAAACCATGTTACCCAGCAAAAACTTTCACCCCAAATGCTGTTTCCCTGGGTGTCAAGCTGGCAGAGGTGGATCACACCCCTTACATGAAGCTGACTCTGCTGGCTTTCTCTGACACCCCATGTCCCTTCTGAAGAACTCCCAGCTCTTCAAACTGCCAGGCTGTCAGAAAAGCCCAGGCCAGCTTGAGCAGTGTCCAAGGCCAGGGATCAAGTTTAAGGCTTCTCACACATGTGGGGAAACTCCCTCACCAGCTTGTGCCCCAGCCTCTCCGTTCCCTTACACCAGGTGGCTGGAGAGATCTCAGTGAGGCAGCCAGCCTGTGGTTGCCTTTGCCTCTCGAAAGGCTGAGCTACACAGCTGGCACCCCTATGGCACTAGATAATTGAGCCATCTCTAATTAGAGTGGCAAGGGCTTCCCTGACCAAATTCAAAGCAAAGAGGGTGAAGAGCATTTAGTGGGGGAAAGCCCACAGTGGGACTGTTTCCCAGCCAAGGCTGGGGAATACATGGAAGGACACAGCAGGAAATGACATGCCAGAGCACAGTCCCATCTGGCGAGGTCTGCGTATCCGGAGCCGTACAGCTCTGGAGAACCAACCTCCCCCTTCTCTGCCCCAGCATCCTACCTTTGGGGCTCCCACTGCCTGTGAATGGGCATCATGCAGCTGGTCCAGCGCAACACTAAAATCCTCCTCAAGCACTGGGAACCCAGCAGTGCAAAAATCTCTCTCCACTTCCTCGCTCAGTCCACCTGGAAAGCTGGGGAGGAAAGAGAAGAGAAGGGAAGGAATCAGGTTCTGCCCCACTCCTGGCTGCAGCCCCTGCCCTCCCCCACCTCCTGCCCTCTTGCCTGTGCTACCTCAAGGCCTGGATGCGGGTACAAGCAGCCCGGCTGCTGTGGGACAACAAGGCACAGAAATCTCCCAGCACAAAACCCTGCGAATGCAGAAACAAACAGCATCGGTTCAGTCCCTGACCACAGTTCCAGCTAGGCCATAAACGAGGCATATTGGGAAAAATTCCTCACAGAGCTGTTCTTCGAGCTTCTGTGCCCTGGTTAAAGGCTCTAGGGGTTTTCTGGTTTTGGTTTTTTCTTTTTCTTTTTTTCTCTATTGGCTCTGTCTTCTAGCAGAGCTGAGCATCAGCCAACACCTCTGCAAAAGGTATGCAGTCTTTAGGCACTAGAATTCTGCAGTTAAAGCTGATGTTGAGGACCAGGGTTTACCACTGAAGTTGACTGGGCTGTGGGAATTGCCCCCTTTCTCCATGGTAGGGAAGGTTGGGCCAGCCCTCCCAGCCTGCCCATCTCCACATACTGCTGTGGTTTCACTCACCGCAGTCCTGCGAGCCAGCTTGGATAGGCTCACTTCTTTGCCCAGAGGCAGACTGGCAGTCAACATGCTCAGCATCAACCTCCTCTGCTCTTCTGAAGGGGCTTCGATTTTCACCTCGTGAAGGAAAGCAGTCTGCACGTCTGTAGGAACATCCTGGGGCTTGCAGGTTGTGCCGATCACCAGGACAGGGTGGCTGCTGAGAAAAGGGGGACAGTGCATGGTCTCAGCTCTATCACAGAATCATAGAACAGTTTGGGTTGGAAGGGACCTTTAAAGGTCATCTAGTCTAAACCCCCTGCTACGAGCAGGGACATCTTCAGCTAGATGAAGTTGCTCAGAGGCTCTTCCAAGCTGACCTTGAATGTTGGAAGTTTCCAACTTACATTGCCATCACCCACACCAAGTCACTCTCCAATGGCCAGCCTTTCCTCTGAGAAATGCATACATACTGGCCAAGGTGTCTTGAAGCCATTCATCTCCAGCTTGCCCTTGAACTGCTTTGCGAGCTCAGTCTCCAAGTCAAGGCCCTTCAAGTGATATCTTATTTCTTCACTTGATGTCTCCCACCCTGCACCCTGGTACTTGTCATCAGCCTTGTCAGGACAACAAAGCTTCCTGATTCCCTCTGCCACTAAGCTGGAAGAACAAGGGCCCTCTGAAATAAACAAAATAAGTCTGGGAGAGACTCCACTGGATTACAAATAAAACGGGGTATGTTAGAAATCAGTCACCTTGATTTAATGGTGACTTCTGCCCTAGGAATGACAGAAGCAAACAATCACCTCAGATGCCCACAGCAAACATGCAGGGTCCATACCTCAGTGCTGGGTCTCTGTCCAGGAGCAGCTGTCTCAGAGTAGCAATAACCCTGGCATCCTCTCCTAGCCTGTCCCGGTCTCTGCCAAGCACCTCAATGTCTTTCAGCAGGAGCACACACGGATGATACTGCTGGGCCTGGGCGAAGGCCATCTGTACTTTCTCCTCTGTGGCTCCACTGGTGTCACTGCACAAACTAACGCAATCAACCTGAGAGACAGACCACACAACACACAGTCTGCAGTGGTTGCAACATGTAACGTGACGGATCCAGGACAACATTCACTTCCACAAAGCTTTCCACATGCAATTCACAGCTGAAAGGAGATCTAAGTAAGTGGACGCTTCCCAGAGACATAAAATAGACACACTCAGGACATACTAAAAACAGACACATTCAGGAGACTCTGCAATGGAAAAATGGCTGTTTCTTGTTTCCCTGCAGGAGGTGAGGGGGGCAGGAGGGTCTTGTCTGAAAAAGGTGAGGCCAAGGGACCAAAGATGTCAGTACAGTGGATGTCACAACTCAGCAACCTAAGCTGAAAGGAATGGGAGAGCTATGGAAGAGGTCAAGACAGGGAGAACAAGGTGTTTCAGACAATAGTGCAAAGAGCAGAGTGGGAGGCTCAGGAAACTATTCAACACAGTGCCCCACAGGCTCAAAGTGCAAGAGGAAGGTAGAAGGTAAGGGGGGTAAGTTAGATGTGGCTAGAAGCCCAGACACTATTTACAAAGCAAATACTTGATGAAGTCATCCAAAAGGGAGAGGTGACTGGTGAGCCTTGAACAGCAGCTTGAACACTGCTGGAAACAGGCAGTGCTGCCTCCTGGTGCTGCAAGGTCACGCAGGGAGAGCCAAACCACCTCTGAGATTCCCTGGGCCTCATCCTCAGAAAGGGCAGCTTGGAGCAGGGAGAATGCCTCAAGAGCTAACGTAAAGGGGAAGCATGGGGATGCAGAGCTTCGGAACTCCTGTGCTCCATACTATAGAAAAAAACCCAGGAGTTAGGGTTGTGGCAGACACAGCCAAATGGCAGCAGTATCTGTATGCAACTACAGAAGGGCAGAGAGAAAGGACAAAAAACTGCTGATGACCAAGTGGTGGAGATTATAGTGTGGAAGAATTACTGTGTCCTGGTAGGAATGTAGGCAGAGCAGTCAGAATAAGGGAGGAGAAGGTGGAATGGTAATGTAAGCAAGCACTGCAGTTAAGTGAGAAAAGGAGGGGAAGAGTGTAAAAGCTGGAATGGAAGAACAAGATGGATAGCAAATACTGGCTTCAGCAGTAGGAGTGTTAGTCTTTAAAAGCAGCACACAAGGCCAAAACCAGAGCTGTAGCCCTGCACATCACATTAGCACCTGAGGCCACCTGCCAGGACATGGCAGTGCCACAGTGTTCCCAAACACATCCTATACATGGATCTGGAGGTACTGTGAAATCTCTGCAATCTTGTACTGGATCCCAAGAGCTATGGCACATCTGCAGAAGAGCAAGAGCTAAGCACCACTAAGGATCATGTCCAGATGAGCTGCACAGCAGCTGGTCAAGGCTGTATCTACCTCCCCCACTTACGCACTGTTATGGCTTTACTTGGATAGAAAAGAACAGTTAAAGAGAGTAATGTCAACTTAACAAGACCCAATTTCTAAACAGAAGAAGATCAAAATATCCAAAATACACAGTTGTTTTCTATGAGTTTACTCTAAAAATACCCACAAAAAAGGAGCAAGCCTGTTTTCCTTCCACAAAAAAGAAAGCTTTCAGCTCTCTTCTTTCCATCTTTATTCTTCCAAGTCCTTTCAGAGTTTCAGAAACTCTCCTAGAAGTCACGGAACTCTACAGATTCAGGGAGGTTAAAAAATTTGTGGGATAAAACCAGATTATCAGAGTGAACAAAAAGAGAGCACAGAAGGAAAACAGTATTTTTAACAAGCCAATGAAGACTGCCTTGGTGCCCAGAACCTCCGGTGCTGGACAGAGACAGAGACTAGGCCTCATTTTGGCCATGAAGTTTACCCAGTACAGCCACAGCTGTAAGAACATAGGAATGGCTGTAGTGGTTCAGACCAAGAGTCCATTTAGGCCACTATTTTGTCTCCAAGCATGACCCCAAGTGCTTAAGAAAGAGTAAGATCAGGGTAAGTACCCTTTCCCCTCAGTACTCTTCCAGGCACCTACCATTCCCACCAAAAGGTATTTTCCCAGTCAGATAGGGTTTCATAACAGTAAATTTATCCTCCAAATAGCCTTACCCACAAAAAGGACCATCTCCTTTAGCTTTACTTTTCCCACTAGCTTCACCTGTCAGCCCCAGGCCTTGTCCTGCCACAGAAAAAAGTAAACACTTTCCACTCTCTGATGACCCCTCAAGATCTTGTAAACCTCTATCAACGTCTCCTTAAGTTCCCTATTTTTCAAGCTGTGGAGCCTGTTCAGCTGTTCACAACACAGCAACTGGTCTAGATGCCTGATCTTTCCCAGTGTCCTCCCCTGAATTTTTCCAGTTCAGCTTTAAACTTTTGCGATGGGGAGACCAGAACTGTGCACAATATTCAAGCTGTGGCAAGACAGACCTGCACAGCAGCAGCACCTACTCTCAAGTTTGTTTCCTAAAATATGGTCTGATTTTTGACATATATGGAGAACAGATCCCAAGTTTTCACGGAGTCACTGACATAAAACCAAATTCTCAACACTGACTGGTGACAGTCAACTTGAACTCTATCATTTTCCATGTAAAACTCACTACAGTGAATTTTACCTGCCATTATACTGCTCAGTCACCTGGTCTCATTAAAGCTCTCCTCTGGTCCAAGGAAAGTCTGTCTCCCTTTTCTCTTACCTTCAATAATTATCAACAAACCATCACATCACAGTTCACGGCCCTTCCCGGGTCATTTCTGAACTCCTAGTGCTGATGCCTGCAGAACTCCGCTACTGGTTGTGAAAACTCACCAACTACTCCCATCCTGTTCCCAGCGTTTAACCAGCACTTTATCCATACCAGGACCTTCACTCACATCGCACTGTCACTCAGTTTCCCAAAGAGACTTTTCAAAACTCCAGTTTTTCTCAGTATATTTTAGTTACTGACACCTTCTGGTGTACAGTATAAACCCAATGCCCTGTCAAATGATAGGAAGTCAGTCTGCTGAAATACAGTTGCGTATTGTGGTACCTGTAAAGTACATCAGACTGACAGCAATAATAGCAAGAGTCAGTAAAGAAAGGTAGGAATGCAGCCCCTGAGCCAAGAGATCTCTAAATTACTGATTCCAGAGCACTGGAGAGTACACATCAGAGGAAACATCTCTTCATGCTTATGCTCTCTTCCTGAGCACCTGTTACTGGCCAGTCTCAGATATGGCTGGGGGGCTAGACAGATCTTAGCCTGATCAGTTGCCCTGAGGTTCTGCCCACCAGCAGTCATAATCTGTGCCAGAGGAAGCTTCTAAACTCAGCGTACTCGGGTTCCTTTTCTCTGCGCGCATGGGAGCAGCTTTCTAAGTGGGCTTGTGTCATGGTTGCAGCAGGGATGTTGGTATAGTTAACTTAAAAAACATCTGTGTAATTCTTTGTATATTGTAAATCTACCAAGCAACTGATGGCAGGAGGAATTACCTTGAAGAGGTGGAGGTTGAGGCAGCTACAAGCAGCTCTGACAGCCACCAGTTTCCCACTGCTGCTTGGCCCTGAGAGGAGAATGCTGCCAGCCCCGTTCAGCGCACTTGCCCTGTAACATAGAGGCAGTTCTTGCAGTGACCGAGGAGCGGGTACCAGCTCTCCCAGGGCTTGCTAGAAGGAATTCTAACTCACTGACTGTTCAGGTGAGGCTGAAGAGCATCACAGAGCTGCTTCACGACATCAGAAAGTCCAGCAGGAGACAAACTGCTCCAAAACTCGTGGCTGTTATAGGCTGGAGCAGATGGGACAGCACTGTTTGTGGAACCCACCTGTGAGGAAGGCAAAATAGCACTCTGTGGAACACTGCCTGAGAAAAAGACAAATACCAAGTGACAAACTCTGTCCTGAAGTGCTATTTTTCAATGGCAGGAGACACAAGACTCCACAGGCACCTTCGTCATCCACAGTGCAACCTCAGCCTCAGATCTCCTGTACACCCTCCCTGCTCTCCACTGACATCTTACCAAATAGACAGAGGTGTTCTGGGTGTCCACCAGGTAACCCTCAGACTGCTCGCCTTCCACTATGCCTAAAATCTTCCTTACTTTGAAGTAAAGCTCTGGCCACCTAAGGGAAAAAACAAGCAGCCTTGCTGAGTCAAGATCTTGAAGGCAGGAACAATACAGTTGTCAACAAGAAGACACCTGAAAGGCACAAGTAAGCAGAGATACTCTTGCCCTCTCCCAGGACTCACATGGACCCTTTACTGACCTCACTGTGCTGTCTGGGTAGACAGACCAACAGGACTGTCAACAGTGACAGCTTCTGCTGGTGGCTTCAGTCCACAAGTACAGCTGTACTAACCTTACTTCATCTAAGAGCTGAAGACATTCTCCCTTCAGCCATCGCTTCCTTCACTACAACTCCACAGAGATTTACCTGCAGTGTATAAAACCTTACAGTGCAGAATCCTTTAGGCTGCAGACTAGGGCTCACGCAAATACCATGAGAGGCTTACAAGCATCCTGCCCTGGACACCTCACAGGAAAAACACTTCTTCCTGCATTGATATCCCACTAGACAGATTAAGGGCTCTGCAAAGGTTCCCTCCAGGATTTTATCCACCTTCTGAATAATTGTACCATTTGCACACCAACACAGTTCCAAGCTCTTTAGGTCCCATGAACCCTGCTGTCTTCTCTGGCACGTGGCAACGTGGCTAATATATAAATCCACAAACAGAAGATGTGCCTCTGATGGTCCTGCCTCCCTCTGAGAAACAGCCAAGAAAATACTCATCGTAGAAGTACTATAAAACTAATAAATTTTAAAATACATAACGGAGCTGAGCAGTGTTACAACATGTCGCTGGTATATCCTGCATGAACGATTTAAGGCAATTCTTCCCATCGCTCGCCTCGGTTACCTGTAGCAGTTCCCTTGGTGATGCAGCTGAAGTATTTATATTAACAACAGCCAAATCCCACTGCAAGCACCCCTACTCTGATACAAATGTGACTTTCTCATTTAGCACAGAACTGTTTCAAAGCCGTATGAGCAAAACCAAGGAAGGCAGAATTGGTGGCCAAACAGAAAGTTATTCTAACATGAACTGTAAGAGCTTATATTCACACTTTGTTGTTTGTCACATGTTGACAAGCCCAACTTCCACTTTGCTTTATGTGGCACTGGCTGTCCTCAGGCCACCCCTTCCTTCTCTTCATTCTCTTTCCCCATCAGTTTCCCTCTTTCTTTCTCCTTTCTTCCCTCCATGACTATTTGAGTGAGCTAAGGGAGGCCTCCCTCTAGGCTGCAGCCCTCCATAATCCAACAAAAGCATCTCCCTCTTCCCCCTAAAATAAGAGGCAGATAAAATTTAAACTCCAGGGACAGATCAGAATGGATCAGAAACTGCCTTGTTTCAACAGAGTCAATAGTGGAAAAGTATCTTTTCTCTTACAGTACCCATGTAATAGACCCACAGTTTGTTGCCACCTACCTTAGGAATTTGTCTGCATTTACTTCTAAAAACTCAGCATATCCAAATGTTGGAACACATAGGATGTCTCCCTCCTGGACAAGCCTACAAAAAAACAGAGTTTCACGAGTAAAAGAGAGTAAATCCTTCTAGTTGTGTGTCCTCCCCACCCCATACCACATGCATTTGTAGAGAAAAGAATGTAGCTAATTCATACTGACTCACTCCTTTCTGTGAATAAAGCTATAAATAGCCACTTAAAGATTTAGCATGCACTGGATGGTAGTAGGCGCATCCAGAATACTAAGGGGAAGCTTCTGGGAATGGTATAGAAGATGAATGCCATTAAAGAGCATTTCTTCCAGACAAAAGAGCTGAGTATAATTCCAACAGAAAGCCTCAACAGTCAAATGAAAGAAGCTAGGGAGGCAGGTGTCATAAGAGAAGATGGCAACACATCCAATTTCCCAATTACACAACTTCATTCAAAGCTGAAAACTGGGGTTACGAACATGCCCCAGAATGGGGGTTTGTGGGCAGTACTTGGGAGCCCTCAGCACTGGATGGTACATGACAAGGAAGGAGACTTAAAGGTGCCTTCCGAAGGAAAGGACCGGAGGTGTTGCGTGCAAGTGAAGCACACTCACAAGGAGAAGGTGGTACAAGTGGATATCCTAGAACTACTCAGCATCTGCTGAGGTGTTGATTATGCACATCATTAGCTTTTATCAGATCTCGGTGCCACAAATATGGACCAAGGGTGCATCTCATGAATACACCCCATGAACAGAAACTTATCTCCTCCCCACGCAGCTCACCGGGGCACTTCGAAGTGCTTGTAGAGGACATGGTCGCAGCCTCCCCTGGCACTGTAGGCCGGCGAGCAGACGATCTCTAGGTGCAGCTCCTTGGCGAAGGGTGGCACGGACAGCACTGACCGGCTGCCCTTCCCATCGGCAGCGCCGGAACTTTCGTACCTCTGCAGAGGGGAAAGAATGCACCGTGAGACCCTGCGGCGGCCACCTCCGGCCCTTCCCCCCGGCCCAGAGGCCTCTGTGTGCCCCGGTGCGCGCGTGGCTCCGGCTCCGGCGCCAGCTCACCCGCAGGCGGAGCTGCGTGACAGCGGCAGGGTCGCAGCCCAGGTTGAAAGCCAGGGCGGGGGCCAACAGGGCGGCGCCGTCGCCCGGGCCGCGGCGGGCGGCCCGCGGGTACTCCCAGGCCGGCGGCCGGGCTAGAAGCGCTGCCAAGTGCTCATGGGCCGCCCCCTCGGCGCCCACCCGCACCCACTCCCCCTGGAAGAGCCCCAGCGCCAGCAGCCCGCGCCGGCTCACCCACATCTCCGCCCCCCCGCCGCCCGCCCCTCCGGCGGGGGCCGCCCGCAGATGCGTCGCCGCCGCCCCGCCGGGCCCGGCCGCGGCGAAGCGGGAGACGAGGGGCGGCGCGGCGGAGCGCCGGCAGGGGGCGCCGCCGGCCGCGGGCTCGCGCGGCGGCGGCGGGGGGGCGAGGGCGGTGCGCGTGCCGTTACCCAGCAACCCCTGGAGAGCCGGCCGCGCCTCCAGCACCAGCGGGCCCGGGCCCGGGCCCGGCCCCGGCAGTGCCTCGCCCCGCCGCACCAGCACCGCGCCGCCCGCCGGCCGCCCCGTCCTCCCCGCCGCCCCCAGCAGCACCCAGGCCAGCGCCGGCGGGCGGCGCACCGGCCACACGGCCACCCTCCGGCCGGCCGCTAGCCCCAGCCGCCGCAGCAGGGCCCCTCGCAGCCACAGCTCCGCGCCCCGCCGCCCCCCCGCCTCCAGCGCCACGGCGCTCAGCAGCACGGCCTGCGCCCCGCTGCGCCCCGCCGGCCGCACCGCCAGCACCAGCCCGCCGCCCCGCCCGCGCAGCGCCGCGCACAGCGGCGGCGGCGCCAACAGCAGCGCGGTGGCCGGCGCCAGCTCCGCCGGCGGGGCGTCCAGCGGCCGCAGCACCGCCACCGCCATAGAGCCGCGGCGCCGAGCGGGGCGGAGCGGCCCCGCCCCGCCACCATCGAGCCGCGCGGCTAGAGAGGGCGCGGCGCGCAGGCGCGGGGCGGCCCGCCGGGCCTCCTCACGCTCCGCCAAGCCCATGGAGCGACGGTGCAGAGCGGCCCCGTGAGGCCAGGAACCATAGAGCCGGCGCCGAGCAGCTGCTTTCCCTCAGGAGCGCCCCGGCTCGGCCCCGCTTCGAGCCGCGCTGGCGGCAGCGCCATCTCCGGGCCGCGCCTGCCTCCGCTGCAGCGGCGCCGGGAGCAGCGGCACCTCGCCTGGCGGCTGAGGCGACCTCACCTCAGGGCCGGGCCTCCGTGAGGCTTGGTTTCCTGGCCCAGCCGCCGCCGAGCGCTGGCGGCCTGGGCACAGAGCGGTACGGTAGCACTGGCCTCGTTCTCCTCAGGCTCCAGCAGGACCACAGCCAGAGGCTGTGCAAGGTGGGAAAGAGGGGCCCTCCCCAGTGCCAACCTGGTTCATAAGAACGTGCTAGTATTGGTGTTAGTGCAGAACTAACCGTGGAAAGGAGCAATCTGGAGGAAGTGAGAGCCTCACATCAGTGCCTATGCCCTCTGCCAGAACCCGGCTTGCTCTGGGGAGGGGGCTGCTCATTGCACCAAGTGCCTGTGGGTGATCCAAGAAGCAAGTAGTGAAAAACAACCCCCCATAAGATTCTTTAATTCTGCATCCAGACACCCCTGCATGTTGCCCCACAGGTGGACAGGGATCGGTTGGACTGAGGGGAAGGAGTGAGGCTTCTGGTTACCTCTATACTCCAGCCAGCCTTCCCTCTTACTGTGCTGCTTGCTGTGTCCCATCGCCCAGCTCCACATGAGGGAGCGCTTACAAAACGTTCATACTCGCTTCGTAACTGACAATCTTGCTTCCCAGTCTGAAAATCCAGCCAGCGGCTTGTGAGGATTGGCCGAGAAAAAATGCCAGTTAGAAATTAATATTACTAAGCTGTACAGAAATGGCACCATGAAGATGCTTCCGCAAATGCAGCCCTGCAGCCCTCTCTGTTCTGGCCTGCCCTGAGCCCATCACCAGGACACCCCCACTGCCTCCTTGCAACCCCCAGACGTGCATGCCTGACAGTCAGCCTCCAATCCCTTAAAAACTGAGAGACATGCCAAAATAATCTCATTTTATTCCGTTTTCCTTTTTCCCCATCCCTCTTCCATGATTGGTTTAGCAGATCACTTAAGTGCCCAGCTAGCACTGTACATATGGTGCTGTGGAAAGATACAGATATGCCAGGGCGAGTGGCAGCCTAGATGAATTGAAGTGAAGCTGTGGTAGCGCTGGCTGCTGAAGGGTGGCTTTGATGTTACTAACTCCTCTTGCCCAAGCCACATCAAAAGGATCTCCCGCCTGAGCAAATGCAGCCTTTGTGGCTAAGGGACCCTTAGGGTCCCTCACAGAGGGAAAATCCTGCCAACCAGGTCCTGGTGCAGTCACCAAGATGGCTGCTGGATCTTACATGGGCAAACCCACTGCAGCAGTGGAGATGTGAACAAGTGGCAGCCATTGCCATAAGTCAGGCTTTCTTCATGCTGTTGTGACCAGCACTGGCCTGAACTAGCACTGATAGGAGCTGTAGCTGGGTTTGGCTACCACTAATCTCAAGATTGATCAAATCTGAAGCAACAGTAAGAAGAATGTGCTCCCCTACTACTGCCACTACAACCACAATGATATATGTGAGACAGCAAGCACTTCCCTGCCAGGCTTAGTGCGGGCAGCTAAGGGGTGAGTTACTGTCCCTGCTTTGAGGATTGCCCCACCAGACCCTGCCACAAGCTCCTGGTGGCAAGTAGGAGCTGAACCTTGGGCAGTCACTGTCATTCACCAACACCTCCCTTCTCTTGGCCTCCCCTGGGGTCTTGCCCTGTGAGCAGAGGAGCAAGGGCACATCTAAGCCCCAGCATACCTGGGTGCACCCTACAGTTACTTCCTGGCACATGAAAAGTCCATTGCACCAGCAGCCATCCCCATGATTTCCCCCTTCACAGCGTGAGGCAAGAGCTGGGAGCCCACCAGGCCCCACCGGGAGAGTCATCCACACCCTGCGCAGGACCGGGGCTGTGGTGTTTCCCCTTGTAGCAGTTGTGGCGGAGATGTGCTTACTCTCGCAGCACTGCACCCAGCACAAGGCGAAGAGCTAGGCCATCTGCATGCAGGCAGGGCAAAAAAAAATGATCGCAGGCATCCCGTGCCAGCATGGCACAGCCCAAATAAAAGGTTTGCAGATGCTGCTCAGGCAGGATTAGGCCTCCAATGTGCTAAGTCTCGGCTCTTGGCAAGCCTAATTGCTGCTGCAATAAGCCCTGGCTGGTCCTTCCCTGAACCATGCTCCCCACAGCCCCCCCATCAAACATTTTTTTTTTCTGTAAAGCTTGTGTTTTCCATGCATATGTTCCCCCCTGCCCAGCAGGGCCTGGCTCAGCAGAGGAGAGGAAAGGCAGGAAGTCTGCTGATGCCACTTTTATTGCTCTGCTTTTCCCAGTCAGCATCCCACCGCTCTTCCCCCCACCCAGCACAGCCTGTGGCTGCCTGTGTGCAAGGAGCCAGGCCCAGCAGCAGAGGCAGGGACAGGTGACAGCATTGTTACATGGCTGCACACCCCCTGAGCTCTATTAGGAAACTTTCCAAATCGGAATTACTCAGATTTTAATAAAACCTTTTGATAATTTTCCGTTATGTTTTGGCCAGCAGATGAAACTGGAGGTGTTCCAGGAGAGCTGTCATGGCATGTGCATGGGCCAATTCAGCCCAGCCATGAGATGAGGACCCATCGCAGCCAGGAGTCAGGCAGCTGGATGGCCACAGCACCATTGTGGGGGTGCTTGTGTGGTTAGGACCATGTGGCTGCTCTGTGTGCCTCCCCAGGAGGCAGAGATGACCCCATCATGTGTTCATCTAGCCCAAGTGAGCAGATGCTCCTTGTATTTAACCACTAGAGACGTGGACACAGAGCCCAACTCTGCATCCTCCAAAGCAACAGTATTTGGAGAGCAGGAGGAGAGCACTGCACAGAGACTTGAGAGGCAGAGTACCTTTCCTGACACCAGGGCTGGAGACATTTCAGTGAAGAACCTCATGCTTGAGCTGTATCGAGAAGGATTTTCAACAGCCCTTGGGAGAATGGAGCAACTTCCTCCTGGTGACTTTCCTCAGGAACTGGTTGAGTGCTCCTTTTTGGACCATCTCTAACCCATCAGCTGTGGTTTGGCTCTTTGACTGGCACAAATCACTTACCTTCTGGCATGTGGAGGCCACTGGACAAGACCTCAGTTCTGGGGAGACACATGAGATCTTTGCTTTGACACCTTGGAAAAACTGCACTGCCTCAGCACAGCTCTCCAGCCCAGTTTAGGTACAAGTCTGCAGAAAATCTGCTCAAAGCTAGCAACTAGCACAAGATGTGCCAAAGGAAGGTAAAAATTGCAATCCACTGCATGAAAACCAAAGATACACCACAATTTTATTAATGGACATGTAATAAATAAATGGTGGATGAAACGGGAAGAGCCACATTCAAAAATCCAGATCACTAAAGTGCTTTTAGACATAAATATAGGACAACCAAGAAACAGCTCTGACATTAACACTTTTTACAAACAATTACAAAATATCTTCTTATGTCAATTCACAAAATTGTTTAATTGCTCAGGGGTACTATGGCTTAGTTTTCAAAAAGGTCTGTTCTGTTATGCATAGTATGGCAGATAACATTCAAGAGTGTACAAAATCATTGCATAAACAAAAATGTATTTACCCCCTTCTCCCAAATATGAGTTAAGGAAGCTACACAGTGTAAATCCAGTGATAAGGCTGCATTGGCAGGCCAGATCCTCAGGAGGTATAAACCAGCGCATCTGTCAAGTTACACCAGTGCATTAAAAAACTCTGCTGCTCCTCGAGGTGGAAGAATTGTGTGTTCAAAGCGGAGGGACTTGTCACACAGGCATTGTGCAGGGGTGGAAGTGCTTAGAGAAGGCGTCTGTAAAGTCCTGCACCATCTTTGCGCCCGTGTGTTTGAGAAGGGAGTGACTCCTGTTGCTCCCCATTGATGCTCTTTGTGCTCCTGGCTGGACGGGGAAGAAGCATTCACAACCCAGAGGGGAAGGGTGGCTCTTCCCCAGCAACGATCCATGCTGACCACAATGGAGTCTCGTTTTCACACTGCTCTTGGCCCCGCTGGGACACCTCTCCCACCCTCCGCCCTGGCTCCACTGAGAAGTGAACAGCTTGAAAGTGTGGGGACAAGAGGATGTGTGTGCCCAGTTTTAAAATGCCCTGAATTCAGATAAAAGTTCAATTATTAAGAAAAAATATATATATCAATAAATCAATAAATATTATTCTCTCGCCAGGAAGCTGTGAGGTCTGGCCTCCTCTGGGGCAGCGCAAGCTCAGTGATCCCTGTCCTTCTGTTCTGTGGGGGGCTCCCCGTTGATGCACTGCCTCAGTACCCCCCTCTTCTCGTGCTTGGCTGTCCTGGAGAGGTCGATGGCTGTGTCCTCTGAATCTTTTGCAGGGCCAAGCTTGTCAGAGCCACTCTGGGAACTGGCCTGCTTCCCTTTGAGCTCCTCCTCCTCCTGCTCTGCTCGCCAGCCATCTGCCAGCTTCTCTTGGCTCTCCGCCTTCCTGCTCACCTCCATGGACTTTTTGTGCATGCCTTGCAGAGGAGAGAGAGCAAAGCCAAGGGTGCCGGTTGCTTATTTCTGCCCGGGACCGCTTAGCATCACCTCCTGCCCTCCTGCTGCTTCCTTCAGTTCTTGCTTGCATCCCAAGGAAAACTCACACTAACTACCAGCCTTTCCCAGCCCGGAGCCCTGCCACCTGCTCTCTGCAGCCCAAGAGGATTCTGCTTGTGGCAGAATTGGTCTGTACCTCCCCTGCAGCGGGGAAGACTTACAGTGAGAGGGGTGCTGTGACAGCCCATCCCAGCCTGGAGGTTGAGTTGCCACCTCGGTGTAGGACCGTCTGTGAGCAGAGGATAGCTCTGAGGTAGCATTAACATTATCTTCAGTTTTGGGGGGAGAGTGAAGACTTCCTAGAGGCTCTGCAACTCTCATGCTGGCTGTTAGCACTAGAAAGTGATACCTAACCACATGCAGGCACCTGTCTGATGCGGCAGTAAAAGATTTTCCCTTTCTCAGCTATTCTTTGCAAGGAGGGAGTGGGAAAGCCAGGGCACTTGGCAACCTGCGCACAGCTCATGGCTGAGGCCCCGTTCTTCTGTGGGAAAAAAGCAAGAATGGCCATACGAAAGAGGAAGGGCCATTCGCTCCACAGCTGCCCCTCAGCCCCCACAGCCCCAGGCTCCCACTTACCCAGCAGCCATGGGGCGCAGGATCCCACCAGCCCGCTCTTGGCAGAGTTGATGATGGACTCGGGCAGAGGGATGGAGTGCCTCACCATGGCGCCATAGAGGCCGTACTCAGCCATCACGCTGCTCCGGCCCCAGCACTTCTCCCGCTTCCGCCACTTGGCTCTTCGGTTCTGAAACCAAACCTTCAGGGGTAACAGCCAGGAGAGCATGGAGGGGTGGCATTGGGGAGGAGATGGCCCCCGTGACCAGGTGCCCAGGACCCGTTGGGCACAGGGGAGCATGTGTACAGGGCAAAGGGGCAGCCGCCAGGGGTGCATAGAGGGATTTGGGTGTGTGAGCACAGGGTGCAGACGCGCAGGTGGCAGGGGGAGGGTGGCCAGGGAGGTGCGTAGGGAAGGGGTTGAGGGAGAGCACACACATGGGTGTCAGTGGGAGAGGGGAGGAAGGGGGCGAGAGGGAGCACACGTTACACGAGACTGATCGTGACACAGGAGGGTGATCCTAGCTAAAGTCACCGTACACTCTGCCTGCCCACAGGGCCTCTCTGCTGCCTCCGCACAGAGCACCAACCTCTCCAGAAAAAGGGGTCCATAATGCAGTGACTGAAGATGACAGAAGGTGCTCAGGTTCCTCTCCTCACCCCCTTCCTGCATTTGAAGGCTCAAGGAGTGTAGACACAACCTGGCTGCTGCCCAGACCACCATCCCATTTTTAAGTCTATGAGCCCCACAGTGGGGCAGGATCAGGCTCTAAAATGCCATGTGTCTGTCAGAGGGACAAGCTAGTGAGCCAGCTAGTGGGACACAGCTTGGCCCAGCAGCTCCTGAATCACTCTCAGCTCTTGCTTGTGTTGGGACCCTGGAGGACATAGCCGAGCTGCCGGCAGTGAGCAGCTGTCAGGGCCAGCTCCATCCCCCAGTTCTGCACTTCCTTTTGGAGCCTGTTCAGTACCGGGGGGTGGAAGCTGAGCCGCCCCCGCAAGCGCCCTGCAGCATTTCGGTGCCACCACGTTCCCACCACCTGCCCTCACTGGTCACACCGCAGAAAAACACCCGGGTGCGGCAGTGTGCAGACTGCGCCGGGAGCGAGGACCGTCTCAGCCACCTACCTGTATCCTGTCCTCTGGCAGCTCCGTCTTCACGGCCAGCATCTCCCGGGCGTAGACGTCGGGGTAGTGAGCTTCGTTGAAAGCCTTCTCCAGCTCCTCCAGCTGATGTGCTGTGAACACCGTCCTGCCGAGAGGAGAGAGCATCCTGTGACACAGTCCAGACCGTTAGGGCAAGCAGCGGAGCTGACAGCCCCCTCCCCGCTGAGCTTTTTCTCCTGAAAATGCTCCCCCCGCCCTCAGCTGCAGCCCTTCTCTTTGCTCCCCTGGGGACATCCACCGCCCCAGCCCGGGGGCCTGAGGGACAGCGGGAGGCTGGTGGCGGCAGCGAGGAGGTGAGAATGAGGACAGCCCCGCTCTTGGGCTCTACCTGTGCCGGCGTTTCTTCCTCTTGATCTGGGAGGCGGGCATCCTCGGGTCGCTGGCGTCCCCAGACAGGCTGTCCTCATCTGGCAGCGGCATGCAGGAGGGGAAGAGTCACGTTCCCATGGGGAGCAGGGGGACCAGACCCAGCTCCCAAAACGCCACTCCAGCTGCCCGCGGGGAGCGGGCCCGGGGCGGGGTTCCCCTCCCACAGCAACCGGCGGCATCAGGGCCGCGGCCGAGCCCGGTGACACTATCCCGGGACAGGGGGTCGGCGGGGTTCGGAGGAGAGGCAGCCCGGTGGGACGGGGAGCACGGGCCCCGGCCCGGGACGGCGGAAGGGTGCTCGCCGTCGCCGCCGCCTGTGCCCGGGGCCGCAGGTGCGAGGCGGTCCCGGCAGCGGCTCCGGCCAGGGGTCCGCGTGCGCGGGTCAGCGGCACCCCCTGCCCCCGGCCCCGCTCACCGGAGATGTTCTCCTTGTGACGGCGGGCGGCGGGCGGCGGCCCGGGGGGCGGGCGGGGGCCGCGGGCGGGCAGCAGCGGCAGCGGGGCGGGCAGCAGGCACGGGGCACCCGGCCCCCCCAGGCCACACAGCAGTCCCAGCCCCAGCCCCAGCGCCCCGCCGCTCTCGTAGCCACCGGCGCCGGCGGTGGGAGGGGGGCCGGGGGGCGGCTGCAGCTCGGCCTCCAGCCCCAGCAGGTCGGTGATGGCGAAGCCCTTGGCCCGCAGCCCCGCGCCGCCCGGCCGCGCCGCCGCCCCCGGTACGGGTACAGGCACCGCCACCGGCCCCGCCGCCACGCGTCCCCCCGACGGCTCCGCCCGGCCCGGCATCACCGCCGCCACCTGGCCCGGCCCGGAGCGGGCACCGCCGCCTGCCGCTCTTTTTATCGTCCCGCCGCCGGCCCCGGCTCCAATCACACCCCGGGCCGGCGGCGAGGCGCTCCCAATCCCCGGATTAACGACCCGCCCGCGGCCCCCCTCGCCGCATGGGCACCGCGCCCCGCCCCCGCCCTCCGCCGACCGCTCCCGCCGCCCCTCCCTCCGCTCCTCTCGGTCCTCTGTCCTCCCCGGCCCCTCGCCGGGTCCCCCGCGCCCTCCGGTCTCCTCCCCGCGTCTCCTTCGCCCCCCCTCAGTCCCGCCCCAGGACCCCCTCAGCGCCCCCGTCCCAGCCACCCAGCTCCCCCATAAACCCGCCTCACATCCCCGTGGGTTCCCCTCCCCTGTGTCTTCTCTCAGGACCGCCCCACTACGTCCCCACGTCCCCTCTTCCAGGGACCCGCAGTGCCCTCCCCAGGTCCCCTCCCCACTACCCCATCCCATCCCATGGCCCTTCAACCCCACATCCCAGACGGGGCACCCCACCGGGCCGCTCTGTTCTGTGCTTAACACCCTGGGGACTGGGATGGCTGGGGGCTGTGAGTCAGGGCCCTCCCTGACCCCAGGTGTCCCGCCACTGGGTCCGAGGCCACCACGAGGTGCTTGGCCTCCGTGCTCCCTTTTGCTCCCAGATTCTTGCACCTGGGCTGCAATTTTTTCCCCCCTTCCCTTCATCTGTTGATGGAAACGATTTACAACCGGCTTACATGGGCCGCCTGATCCAGGCCTTCGCTGGACGGTCAGATTAACCGAGGGTCCTTCTGATAAAGATAATTACAAGGGGACTCCGCATTAACTTTGCATTATTAAAGAAAGACCCAAATCTCCTCTCGCAAGCTGTTCCTGGGATTAGCAGAACAATAACTTTCATTTAGGATAATTGCCGTGGCCGGCGCTGGGGGCTGGCGGGGGGGGACCCTCTGGCCATCACGCTTTGCACCAGGAAAGGCAAACGGATGCGAGGGGAGCGGGGGGGGGGGGAGGGTGTCACACTCCCAAAGCCACCGAGCAACTGGGGGTCCCCATGTGTTCGGGATACAGGGGTGCTCAGGGCATTCCCACACAGGGCTGCCACCCACCTGGGGACAGAGCACCCCAAGTCCCCTTGGGCACCTTCCCTTCTCCAGAGTGGTTTTGCTGTAGTTTTGCTGGAATCAGACTTTCACTGCTAGGCAGGGAGGATCTGCCACAGTAATTAGAAGCCATAATCCGGCCACCACCCACAACAAATTTCCTGTCCAAGCAGATATTAGTGGATAAAACCCTAATTTTTGACGTCCCAGAATCAGCTTGATTTCAGCAGTTTACATTCAGGCTGAGCTGTTGGGAGAGATGATGAAGCCTTAAATATGCATATGGCCTAGGCATTTGGAAAGTTTGGGGATAAAGCACGTATAATTGCTCCTAATCAGTTTATGAAACATAAAAGCTCAAACCCAAGAGAAAGCCGATAGATGCAGAAATGGAAATAGCGATTAAATCTCCCCACGCTGATGAGGTGGCCTGGATACAGCGCTGCTGCCCAGGGCGGAGGGCGGCTGTGGCAGTGCCATGGGCCACAGGGGATGCGCCTGCTCCTGGGACAGGGCTGCGGGACAGGGTGGGGGGACGTGTGTGCTGCCATTGCTGGCTCCCCCGGCCATGGTGGAAAGGGGCATCTCCACCGGTCCTTTGGACAATAAATCAGTTAAAGGATATCTTGATATATGCTCATCAGATAGGATTAGCTGGGATTAGACTAATCAGTAAATGTTTCTCTGCTCATTATTTTCCAGGGAAGATTTTCAGCTGATTCTCCGACGCCGAAAGATTATTAATCGCTTAAAGAGCAGAACATCAAACATCACCCCTTGCTCTAATTTCCCCGGGGGTTCCCCCCGCCGTAGGCAGGGCGCCTGTGCCAGTCGGCTGGGCAGCCCCAGTGTGCTCCAGCACCCAGTCCCTCCATGAGGTCCATGGCCAGGGTGGATGGAGGCTGCAGCACCTTGGCCCTGGTGCAGACCCATGTCCCAGGTGTGGGTGCTGCCCACGGCCGGTGCTGGAGCACCCCTGTCCCCTGCACTCTGCTCCCCACTGCACTTTGCTGGACAGGGAGCACAGCGAGGTGGGACAGTCCCCAAGGAGTCCCCTCCTCCCCGTGGCTGCTCCAGTGCCGCATCAGGCACCCACTGTGCCCAGCAGCACCCTACAGGATGGCATCGTGAGGGCACACAGGATGGGACAGGTGCCTGGGGCTGTCCCCTTCAGACACTGGGGTCAAACCTTGCAAGCCCTTGGGGGTTAGAAACACATGCAACATTCTGGCAGACCCTCCTCAGCCAATGATGGCTCTGGAGCCAGGCAGCTGGTAGGTTTTTGGGGCCCCTGTCTTTGCAGGGATAGGAAACCTGGGGAAATCCCAGAATGATGTGCACTCACCTTGCAGCCACCTGCTGTAGCAATGAGGAGGGGGTAGTAAGAAGAAGGTATTGAAGGGCCTGGTTTAGGGGATTAGTAATGGGATAAGACAGCTTTCACCTCCCTGGTTTAGATATGAATCAGGTCAATAATAAAGGACCATCTGACAGTTTCAGGCAGCTTGGGGTGGAAGAGGCTCCTGTGCTCCAGGCTAGACAGAGACCCCCCCCCCTCCGAAAGCCCAGGTCCTGTTGCACACCCACCCGTTGGATCCGCACCGCCAGTCACAGCCCGGTGCTCCCCACCGGCTCCGTGCCACGCACCCTTATCATGTCCTGGCAACCTGGCACAGGAGCAAAGTTGGAGTCTTGTCCCCAGGGACAATGCCAAAGCCACAGCCCTTGGGTGCCTGCTCTGCACGGCAAGCTCAGACGGCCGGCTGGTGGCCGTCATGGACCTCGCATGGGTGTAAGGTGGCCCAGGAGCAGAGCTCAGCAGGGCGAGCAGCCAGCTGACAGCAACACACGCAATTTGGCAAGGGTGGGAGCCTGGGGGGAAGGTCCCTGCCTCAGTAAGCATGGACAGAAAGAAAACGGCTTTTCTTCCACTCCTCCATGTCCTGCTGGGAGCACAGGGAAGAGATGGCTGTTGTGAAAACGTTGCCTCTGACGCACGAGTGAAAAGGAACTGAGAAAGAGCCCATTGCTAGGGGAGAAGGCAGCAAAGAGGGGAGCATTGCAGTGAGGCACGTCCGTATTTTGCAAGGCTAAATCCCCATCTGTGAGTTATGGGTGGGCTTCCTCCCTGTGATGCGGGCTGCACAAAGTGCTTCGTTTCTAGCTTGAGTTTACAAGGGTGAAGCAAAGGGTTTGCAGCGTGAGCACAGCCACAGCTGGCCATGCGTGCCACCTGCTTAGTGCTGTAGCATCGCCAACCAAGCTTCCTACAACTGCATTAGCAGCCCTAATTTGGCACCAGGGAGGAGGGGTGTCCCTTTCTGTGTCCCACTCAGCATGCCTCAGAGACATCCCTACTAATTCTTCTGCACAGATTTCTGTCTTAAGGCATTTGCCTTTGATTAAAACCAGAAGAGCAGTCACGGTTTAAGTGGAGTTTAAGAGCAAACCATGTGCCAATGCACCGGGCTCTCACATCTGGAGTGTCACAGATTTAATCAAACTGCTGGGAAGTGCTGCACACAGACAGCTGTCACAGCCGCCTTGAGCCCATCTCCTAATTCCTAGTCGAACACAGAGCAAACAAATGACCATCAAGGTGCTATACCTACAACTGCGACCGGAGGCACGACTGGCAATCGGTGAGCAAGTGGAGATCCAGGAGCTGTAGGTGCCCACGGAAAGCCCATGGAAAGCCTTATCCCTGCTCCTAGGGATGAGACTGGGGCATGTCCCAGAGGTGTAAACCTTTAGGTGATATGAGGGACAGGGTGTTCAGGAAGAAACCCACGTGGCGCAGGCACAACAGCCATAGCTCTGATTTCTGGCTGCTCCTTCAGCTGATGCTTTGCCATGCCACTTTTTTGTTGTCTTCTAGTCCTGTTTACCTGCCCATGGGCAACCTCCTCCTGTCCTATTCAAGGTGTGTGAGCCAGGACATATTCCTACCTGAGGATGCTCTGCCTGGCGGTACTTGAGCCCTGTGCCTGCCGTAGGTCCTGGGCAAATTCAGCTTGCTTCCACAGCCTTCTGCAAAAACTGGGCAACAGCAAAACAGGGCAGGTCCAGACTTGGTTCTCCTTCGTGCTCATTCACAGCTCATTAAAGCTAATTGAAATGACTACCGGAGCTGGGTCTATGTGGGTGCTTGGAAGTCCTGGGTGCACAGCACAACTAGGCTGGGAATATCCAACTGTGAGGAGCCCCAAACTAGCCGATGGACTGTCCACTCCAATTAGCCCCACAAAGGAGCTATTATTTCGCCGCACTATGCTTGTCCGATTACTTTATCTTATTATTTTTTGATCATTCCTCCAAAATGTGCTAATTAAACAGAAATCATCAAGTCAATTAGAGAAACACTCATTAAAGCAGAAAAGAAAAGAAAATATCAGCAGAAGAAAAACGGCTGTGAGGCTCCCAAGCACACACAATAGCTGCCACATTCATTAAATCAGCATCTCCCAAAAGAGGGGTAGACATTGTCCCACTCTGGTACGTGCCCTGGAAATGAAACTTCCCAAGTGATAGAGTCAGATTTATTTCTTTTTTTTTTTTTTTCTTCTTTTTTTTGATGGAAGAACAGAATTTCACCACCACCTCAGGTTTCTTTTACATTTAGGAGAGCAGAGAAATTTTTGGTCCCATGAAGATCTCGACCCAAGGACAATGAAACCCCCTGGAAGATTTTTACTGACCTTAGTGGGTTTTGAACTGAACCTAGATTCTTGACTTCCAGACTGGAAGATTGTTAGCCAGTTTCTTCATTCAGATATTTGGCCTTTAATCAGATAATGGCATGACATGAAAATAAGTTCAAATAGGTTAAAGCCCAGCAAGGTCTTTCAGAATATCTCCACTGACATCCACAGTTCCAGCATTTGCCATCTAGATACAGAGGCTCGGTGGATCTTGCCCTGCTTCAGCCTGGAGGACGACAGCAGTGACGGGCAGCTGCTCTGTGCACTACATAGAATGGGCAGGCGGGAGGGACCTGCCCATCGCCAGGGAGCAGGACAGGGGCAGAGCTGGGAGCCAAATCTTGATGGATCCTAGCACAGGCGTCTTATCCAGGTGCCATGGGCATTGCTGCTGCTCTGCACTTACTCTGGGTATACCATCATAAAATACCCCAGTCTGGCAGATGTACCAGTTGCTTCCATGGGAGATCTAGGCTTGGCTCCAGGACTCTGGTCTCCTGACCTGGCTGGTCCTCAGATACCCAGCAATGTGCTGGGGAATAGGGCATGCCTCACCACCCCCCCCCCCCTGCCCCGAGGGACACAGCAAGGGCTGTTGGAAAAGCTCAGGGACAACTGGGTTGGTTTGGAAGCCACTGGTTCCAGGAGGTGAAGGAGTGATGGAGAAGTGCCTGGGCTACAAATGGTCCTTGTGAGAACTGGCTGCTCCTCTGGTGACTTGAAGGTTGATTTTTTCCCTGCCTTGCCTCTTCTTCACCTCACAACCTCCTTTCCTTCCCAGACACCTCTACCCACCCAGCCTCCAAGCCACCCATCTCTCCCTAAGTGCCTGTCCAGTGCTCATTGTCACAACATCTGAACTTCTCTGCGTTTTCTTCTTTCTGCTGCCTCCCATGGCTTTCTCAGCTCCCAGCCCAGGAGCATGGTGAGCCCCCAGGAAGCACTTTCTCCACATTCATACCCACCACCCGGCCAAGCAGAAGGCTCTCAGAACAAATGCATCCCTTCCCACCTATCTGCCCTGACCTGCAGCAAACTGGAAGCAAGTGGCTGGCCCCACAGGGAAATCCAGGAAAAGACATGAAACAGCGATTTCAATATTTCTAATATATCTTCACTAAAGACAGACAGGAGGTAGAGAAAGGAGGATTTCACTTTATTCTGATCCCAAAGTGGTGGAGAGTCCAGCTCAGCTCTGGGTGAAGGTGTTGCCTAGCCTTTGCCTTTCCAAACCAGTTCAGCCATGCCTAATCATAGGCGCTATGCTATGAGACCTGACAGAATTACTTCTCCTTTAATTAATCTTCAAGTTTGCTATCTGAGTGCTGTGCCATATGGTATTGATTTTTCAGCTCGGTATGACAGCACTTGCCATGAAAGAAGCTAACCTAATTAAAGCAGGGGACACCACAGGCACAGGCGGCTACTCTCACTCTTCCCTTTAATACTGCCTTCTGGATGGGTATAGATCAGGCTCTCCTGGATGCAAATATGAGCTGAAACGCAGCACCTCTGGCTTGAAGGTGAATTCAAAGGTTTTGGCTGTGCAAAGTGGCCCAGGTCCTATTCTCAGCACTAGCCTGGGCTTGCAACGTGGCTCTGGGTCTGCTGTGACAGGCGATACCCCGGGCTTTCCCAGCTCTCTCCTCTCTGCAGCTGAGCAGGGAGATGGCATTGGAAGAAAGGACAGGAGATTTTGGAGCACGGCTTCCCAACACCACGCAGTGTCTCGATTTCTTTTCAGACAGAGCAGATAATTCATTAATGAATTTCACAGCCACCTTCCTGCCCCCCCCAATTAAGGACTGGACTCCCGAGAGACATAAACTAGGGTCTTTTAGCTAAAGAGACTGACATGTGGCAGTCTCACAGAGCCCACCTGGCGTTACACAAGCAAACAACCCTTTACTGAAGCAATCCTGTCCCAAACAGACCACATAAAGGACCTACAGAACTAACAAAAACAGCATCAAATATATCCCTGTGCATGGATCCTCCTTCTTGTATGAGTAGAGGTGTATGTGCTTGGCCATCTCACCTTTGCAGGCAATCACATTATTTGGTGTTAGAAATACAGATATAAGAGGTAGGGTTCCTGTAGATTATTTCACCCATTTTACTTGACTCTGTAGGAGAGCTCTTCATGCCCAGCTTCCCTCTATGCTCTCAGGAGCACCTTTTCTGTGCTCTGACACTGCATTCTGCAATTTTCTTCTCAGATGCAGAAGGACCATCTTCCAATGTGCACAGACTTCCCTCTATGTGCTTCTCCTGCCATAGCTCAGCCCTGCTCTCACCAATGTCACTCCTGACCCATCTTTTTCTCGTCTTTTCTCTTCAGCTCCTTCACTGGTAGCAACCATTGGTAAAATGTGTAAAATTTTTTTGTGGGATTAATTTTTCCTATAAAAAAGGACAGATTTTAGCACAAAGAACTTTCCAGCTTTTCTACCAGTTCCTGATCTTTGCTTTGACATGATTCCTCCAACGTAGTCAAGGTGGCCCTCGATGCCAAAAGGGAGTATATTGTCCGAAATGAACAGATTGAATGCTGCCGACAATGAACAGTTTCAAATAAAGACTTATAAATTATTGTCACGCTCTGGGAAAAAAGGAGGAGGAAAAGGATTAAGAGGCAGAAATAAACCTCTCCCTTGTGGGATCATTGTCTGCAGTCTTCCTTTTTGGCTTGAGGTTTCACTGGATTCTGAAGGTGGAATAAACTTATTTTCTTCCTATTTGTAAATGGCAGCAAAAGCTCTTGTTTCCTTTTTGCTCGGTACCTAGAAAGGTTCCAGCTTCACTGGGGGAGAGATGCCTGGTTATCGGTTTCCTTCAGCATCCCCCCACTCACCCTCCTTTGCGGCTCCCGCAGTGCTCAGCCAGCCAAAGCACCCTCCGGCCTCCTGGGAGGTGAACGCATGCCCTGCCCAGCCCAGGGCAGGAAACCTCTGTGCCAGCCCCGTTTTGGGGTGCTCGCACACTTTGGGTGTGGACGCAGCCCAGCCGGGAGGAGACCCACCGCTGAGGGTGTTCTACCCCACTTCCCCTCACTTTTGTTGGCCATGCTGGCACCACAACAGTCTGCAGCACACGTGAGCAGGTTACCTCCTATCTGGGAGCCCACAGCCCATCCTTCCCTCTCTTTTTAAGTGACCCCTGCTTTGTTTCTTTAGCTCACGAGGGGAGATGTAACAAAGGGCCTCGTGCGGCAGCTGAGTGTTCATTTGTTTGGCAAAGGAGATGCTCGGGCTGGGGGAACTAGCACAAACCGTGGCGGGCATGAGCTGTACAGCAGGCCACAGGGCAGCCATCCCCAGGGACAACCTGAGAAAAGAGGCAATTAGCCAGCCCCTCACCAGCACAGAGTGAGTGGTTCAAGGGGAAAGAAAAGGCGAGCCCTGTTGGTAATGACATTTTTCCACATGGGTAAGTGCATTGGTCTGTGACAAACAATACCAGGCTGTGCCTCTGCCCGCGGTGCAGAGGAGGAGGGATAGGAGAGCTTCCCCATGCAAGATGTTAGAGGCAGAAGTTTCCCAGCTTCCCTGCAAGAAGCTGGACGTATGTGGAGGTCAGGACCTTAAGAATGTGCTGAAGCCCCTGCTGAAACCACAGCCCAGGTCTTGCCCAGGGACAGGCTTCCCAGCAGGGGCCACGAGCTCCTCCCTAAAGGCAAATGCAATGCAGGCAAGCCGCATGCACGATCCCATCCCATCCCATGTCCTCAGAAAGTCCTGCAGAGCAGAATAGCAGGGTAGAGAGCGCTTGAGTGAAGCTTGATAACAGAGCTACCCTGGGGTAAAAGACCTATTTATTGAGGCTAAAATAGTGACAATTAAATCTGGTTCTGCCCCTGATAGGCTAACTCATCACTGTAGCTGAAAATAGACGGATGACTCCATATAAATACTTTTCAGAAAGAATTGGTGGGATGTCCCAGGAACACCATACACCCTATGGACGAGGCATCATGCACATCTGAGAAGAAACATATAGGAGTGTATTATTAGTGTCTTGTCATTGAGTGGACGAAGTGGTTTAGGAGAGCACAGGGCAAGGCACGCATCCTGCCCGAAGAGCTTAACTTCTAAGCTTTAATCAGAAGAATTAGGGCTTTACTTTGGCTCTAATTTAATCAGAATGAATAGCGGAGTTGGTCGTGCCATTTCTGGGCAGGGTGTGATCTGCTTCGGGGCGTTCCCTCCTGCCTTGTGTTCCTCAGGCAGCACCCCTGGGTGACCAGGGTCTGACCGCCGGTGACAGGCACTGTCCCGATGACCACTGCTCAGCCCTGAGCGCCTCGGGCAGGACAACAGCCAGCTCGGCTCTGGGGGAGCTGCCCGGGCTGACCTTGCCACCCCGTTGGAGCTTTAGCTCTAGGTGGGTCCCCACAGGCTGTCCGAGGTCTCAGCTACCTGGAAAACACATGCATGCATCTGATGGCAACTCCAGCAGGTCTCCTATGTCTCTGCTCACCCAGCACTCTCCTTCGGGCTAGAGCCATCAGGAAATGGCCCCTGATGGTCATTTTATTGCCCAGCTGGACTGTAGCCTGGGACCTGGTTTAGCCCAGCTTCCAGCACCTGTGCAGCTGCGTGGCTGTGGGCGTAGCGGAGTTAGCCCAGGGCTCCCAGCAGGAATAGCGAGCATAAAGGAAGGAGATTTGTTCCCTTCATGGCAGGCCTCTCCACCCATGACATGGGGGTTGCAGATGGCTTGGCAGGCCAGGACCTGTGTACCAGGAAAGGATGTGGGGCTAAACCCAGGGCAAGCACCACTTCTCCCCCCGACTCAGCACCTACCTCACTCACCACATCGTCATGGGATCACTTTTCCTTACTTTTTCACTGCAAAATGGCACTCCAGGGAGTGGAATTTCACCTGGCAAGCTCCAATTCAAGGCAAAGAGACACAAACTGTGGCTGCTTAAAGCAAACTGCCCTGTCCTTCTTTGTCGCTCACATCTTTCCCTCTTTTTTGACACTGTCTTCTGTTCGCTTTTGCCCAGGAACAAGCAGACCCCACCACAAAGCCAGACTCCAGCTGCCCTGGGCATGGTTCCACCCCACCACTCTCCCCTTGGCCGGAGCAAATTCCTCACCATATTCCTGACCATGGCAGCAAATACCAAGCAACGCACTGGATGTGACCATCATCCCAGCACCTCTCACTCCTCCTTGCTATGTTTCCAGCTCACAGAAGTGGCTTGGATCTTCCTGAGCAAAATCTAATCATGCTTGTGTAAAAAAACCGAGGGGAAAAGAAAAGCCCCGATCATATTTTTAAATAATACCAAAAAGCTGTAAGTATTTGGTCGGCCTGCTTGTTCTTACTGCCTAGGATCAGCCCGATTATTCAGGGATTCATTTTTATTTCTGAGTTTTATTTTTTCTCATTTAACAGCTGCACATTAATAAAAACTCCATTTATTGGAGGATTTGGCTGGGATTGCTATAATAAAATAGAAGGATTTGTGCTGGGCACTAAAAGAACTCTCTGTAAAAAGTAGTGTTTTTCCAGTGATTAGGAGCACCAGAACATATTGTTTTGCTGTGTAGCCCCGTCACTGCCGAGGACGGTGACAGATGTCTTGTGTTAATGTTGAATGATTAAATGCCATTTCGGAAGCCACTCCCTCGCTCTGTAGAGCAGTGCTGCTTCACTCACACAATCTGCCTTCAATCTGTTCCCTTCGCCAAGAGCATCCCGCCTTGCTGACTGTCAGGAAGCCCTCATCACAACCCAGGCTGCACCCCATGTCCCGGGGCCAGCCTACGTCCAGCCAGTGTCTGGACATCAGCCTTTCAGTTGGCCTGTAATGACCAGACCGACTGTCATCGCAACTCAAAGACAGAGGATGTGGCCAGTGGAAGCAGAGAGACAGGTACAGCTCTTGGGCTTCTCATCCTGTCGCGGCATCCTTCACCCGTACCGCTAGTGAGGGCAGGTTTGGTGGGAAACATGAGGCCAGCCCAAGATGTCACTATTTCCAGCTCTATCCACTGCTCTGCTAAAAGAGATGGTATGTCCCTGCACGCTTGCCTCTCTTCTATCCATAGGCCACTGCTTGTGTCAGCAGGGCCTTCCTTGATCTCATTTTTAACCATCGCCTTTGAGCAGGGCAAAGAACATCCCAGTCATGGGTGTCTACACAGCCATGTCCAGCTGCACCAAGGGCTCCACAAGCCCTCTGCCACTGGCTTACTTGCTTTCCAGTGTCCCCAACCCATCTCCTTTCCCTCCCTTATTCAGCCCACAAACCGCACCCTACTCTGCCCAAAACCAGGTAGGTATCTCAGCTCCGGGGAAAAAGGGCCTCTGCCCAGGAGGAGAAGATGGGCAGGCCAGCAGCAAGGTGGAAACGGTGGGTCACTGCCGTCCACCTGAAATTTAGCAAACAGCGATGCTCCTCTTCTAAAAGCCTGCCCTAGCCTCAGAAAACACACACAGAGATACCCAGAGAGACACAGGCACACGCGCGCGCGCGCACACACAGATCCTTGATCAGAACATCTGTATCCCCTGGAAGCACGTTGTCTTCGCAAAACCATTATCTGTTTGGCATCTGTTGCAATGACCTACTCCAGCGACAAGGCGCGCACACACCACTCCTGACCCACACGCGCACATGCGACATCTGAGCCCCAACGCAGCGCAGAGGACAAATAAGGTTGTTTCCCCAAATAGAGCTGATGTGGTGGGGGGAAGAGAGGAGCTGCCTGGGGAAAATCTGGCCGTTCACGTGCATTCACACATGTCGTTACAAGTCCTGTCAGTCAAGGAGAAAACATGGTCGGGGCCACTTCGGCAAGCGGGGAGGTGCAGAGAGATGTTAAGGAGGGGGATGCCCCCTTGGGAAGCCAAGCCAAGATGGTGTGACTGCGCCTCTTCATGTCATCCGCAAACAGCACCCTTCCGCCCGCCTCCGTTCCCTCCGTCCAGCCCACTCCGTGTACCTCATGGATTTGGGGGCGATGTTCCTCCTCGCTCTAGGACCAAGTGCCACTGAAGACGTCAGCCCCTGGGCTGCGGTGACCTGGCGGCTCTTCTGCAAAGCACAGGGAAGTGGGAGGGCAAGGCGGTGCCAAGCAGCGAGGGGCCCGAATTGATTTATTTCTACCACCTCTCCTTCAAAAAAACATGAAACCTGCTGTCACTCGCTAATCCATCAGCCTGACAGGTCAAGTAAAAGCAGGTTGCCCACTCGCTTTCACTTCTCCCCCAACTTAATCTCTGTGCTAAATTACAAGTTGATAATGGGTTCCCATTAATTATTGATTTTCCAGATAATACTTGTTAAAGTAGAATTAACACTATTGTTTCTGAACAAATACTGCCCAAATACTGTGTTTAGCGGGCTTGTAATCAGCTTTACCCACTTCTCCTCTAATCTGATTGAAACAGATTTCCTACCAAATCTTTTTTATCATTTTGTTGATATTAAAAGGTCACATATTTATGCCTGCCCAAAAGTTTAATTTAAGTTACTGCAATTGATTATCATTACATGTTTGTGTGCGAACAGCACAGTGTTGATGGACACAACTTTAATTTAGACTGGGAGTGAAGAAGGCGAGAGAAAACCGAAGAAGTACACTTTCTATGGTGTTCAGCAAGTGATGTTAGGCATTGTGCATTTTAGCTTATTTTCCCAAGCCCTATATTATGATTCTGTTCATCATAATGCCTTTTGACCCACTGCATTTACTCCATCATAATTATCCTTTAATACTCTTATAAATGAACTTTTAGCTTATCTTCCATTAATTCTCAGAACAAGCAAAGCACACACGTAACAAACAAAGCCATCTAAATAAAGTGTTTAACCCTTTTCGTGGCTTTCCCTGATTATTCAAAGGCGGGCCATACCTTTAAGAAGTAGGTGGCTTAATTACCCTTCCTCTCACAAAGTGCAGAACGTATCACGGCATTTCAACCCCTCTTCAAGCCAAGCCCCATCGAATGACTCTCTGAAAAGCAAAAGTGATGAATTAAAACCAAAGCAAAACTACCTGTCAAGAGTATCCCAAGCCAGCCTGGGATTTCTCCAGTGTTGGGCAGCTGCCCGAGCCAAATGGCACACAGGACCTGAGATGAGCTAGTGTCTAGCTAGAAGTAGGAGGTGACTTGTCTCAAGCACTTGAGAGGCTTCAATTCGACTTCCAGCTCTGCCACAAGCAGAGCCCTTGGACAAATCAGCTCTCTAGGACACGGAGGGAATACCCCTGCCAGATCTGTCCTGTGTACCTGCACCTTGGAGCAGAGACTGTCTTTCACAACGCAGCCATCAAAGAGCTCACAGTACTAAAAACTATCATCTTCCACCTTGTTTCTCCTCCATGGCCATGCACAAGCCATAGTGGGAAATGGGTTGCTCCATTTACTGTGTTTCAGAGTTTGGCACATAATCAACATCTCAGCTATGGTCTCAACAGAAGTTTCTATAAATACAGTATTCCAGGAATACGCTGTATGGGGAGCACAAAGACCAACACTGGTTTGCAGCTGTAGCTGGGTGCAGGCGAGACCCTGCAGACTGGACTGGAGACACCATCTGCCAGAAGAGTCCTCCTTGTCCTTCATAACCCAAGAGGCATGAGAGTCTCTGATACTCCCAGTGCCTTGGACACCTGCCACTGACCCAGCATGTCAGACTCTCTCAAACTCTTCTGCAGATGGCAAAGCTGCAGCCCATCTCTGCTGTGACCTGATTTCCCTGATCCACCTTGCGACAAGCGTCAGGTAGCTGGCACTGGTCAGATCCTGCCTCCCGGAGCGGAGGGACAGGCGCCCAGGCACCCACCACCCAGACAACCGGGCTGCCTGTGCATTTATGAATGATAATTCAAGATCAGTAAGGGATGTGTGGCACAACGAGGGGTCACCTCGTCGGCAGGAGATGCCTGCTGCTGCTAGCGATGCAATCCCAGCTCGTTCTTGCCGTGGTCACGCCAGTCTCCTTGCTGTGGTTATTTATTATTAGCATAACACCAAAGCAAGAGAAGGTCCCTCTCCCAGAGAGTTTGCTAAACCTGGGCATACAAGGGCAGAGAAATGGAGCATTATTTTACATATATATATATATATATATATACCTTGTCTCCCCAAAGGAGACGAGACACAGATGTTAAAGACCAGACCCAATACCGGCTTTAGCTGCCTGGGGCTCAGACTTCAGGTGTCTATGTACCACCCTGCAAACCTTAAACACCTTCTCCGCAGCTGGTCAGTAGTCAGCCTGAGTGGCCGTGCATTTTCCCGGGACACATGGCAATGAGGTCCTGCAGGCAGAGCAAGGAACGGAGATGGGTGGATGCTTCAACCACCAGGCCGTTGTCCTGAAATGTCTCCACTTCATTGGAGAGTATCTATCACACATGCACAATTCAGAGGTAGGTAGAGGACAAATCATTAGAGACAATTTTTGAGATTGTCTTTTATAGACTGGGTAAATTCTACAACTTGACAGTGAAAATCAAACAGATTTTCATGGAAATTTGGTGACATTCAGTGAAAAGCTATTAGTGTGCATTATAAGAAAATACCTAATTCTCCCGAAGAAGCTTTTATGCCTGTAAGTGCAGTAACCTGGAAGGGTGAGATTATAGCTAGTATAGTATAGCAGACTCTAAAGGAGATTAATTCAGGAGTTTTGTTATTAAAGGTATACTGTCCATGAGTCTAACTCCACCGCAGTGACAGATACTAAACAGTACTGAAAAAGCTTAGCAGCCCTGAGTGGCTCTACGAGACAACTTGCCCACATTGCTGCATGTTCCAATAAAAAAAATCTCAACAAATGACAAATGAAACAGCCGTCCTCTTTGGTCCCCTGCCCATTTTATTTGCTCTCTAATATTATTTGCCCTCACAAAATCCTGTTATAGTCTTTTCCCTGTTTTTTTCCAGCAAGATGATGATTCTTTCAAAGTCACGGGGCTGGATCCTCAGCTGCTGTGGACTGACCCAGCTTTGTCAGCTAATGGGACTATGTTGACTTACATCAGCTGGGAATCTGGTTGTTCCCCTGCTTCACGTGGAACAGACTCACAAAGATTATCAGTTAGCTTTAAGACTATCATGTTTTTATTGTAAAGAAATCACCCTAAAAGCATTTTTCCCTGTTCAGTTTTTAAGAATCCAATCCTCTGCCATAGCTTAAGGACAAACAATTTCACGATTACCACCAGCAGAGCCAAGGCCAACTTCAGGAATTTTTATTTATTTCCTGATAACATAATCCATATTCCACAGAATTTGCCACGTGAAATATACTCCTGTGTAATACCGAAGTGTTAATGGCACAGAGTAAAACCGCAAGCTGGTTTGAAATGCAGAGATTTTTAAGGAAAAGATACGAAATCACATAATGCAGCTCCATAATCGTTTGACAATAAATGATCCTTTTATCCGATTATTATTTCAGTTGTGTGTCTTTAATAAAATGCAGCAGTTAGTTACCCATTCCCCAAAGTATTTGGACCACAGCTATGACCAAAGAGCGGTGGTCTGTACCAGGAAAGCTGGATCCTGGTTCTTCATTACCCCATGCAAAGTCTGAGCTCCTCAATTCTTAGGACCATCAATGGGATGAGACACAGGATCACATCATTAATTGCTTTAAACTGCAGCAGCTCCAAATAAATCATTGCACCAATGGCTGTTGACCAATGGCAGGAAATAGAGAGAACTGTATAGGAATACAAAAAACAGTTTAAAGCATTGAAAAAGACCATTGCTAAGACAGTCAAAGAAAGTAAGAAGGAAGTCTCTACGCTTACCAAGAGCAAATATATCTCCTCCTCATTAACTAGCTTTGCTACAATATGCTGCTTGTTAAGTTGCCATTCATGGTTCAGAAAAATTTTCTTTTAGTCAATAAACTTTTTCAGTTTTAAACAAGGAAAGAAGCAGTGGTCACATCTTTTGGTAACAGCTGCAGGGAACTAACAGCTCCTGAACTTTCCAAGGGGAAATTCTCCAATAATAACAGTCGATTTAATTTGTAAAGAATCCGGGCGAGCTAACACAGCACCAAGGAAGTCCTGCCTTCTATGGTTTCAGAAAAGAGAAATGATCCTTTTCCATCAGATTAGAAGTTGGCTCAAAGAATGTAAGCATGTTGATAAAATAATACCACGGCTTCTCAAAGGAATTTGATTTCATTCTGGTTTAAAAAGAAATTAATTACATTGTTACACAATATTGGCTGTGCCCATATTGACCAGTTTTCAATCTAATCTATTTAACTGCTAAATCCTCAAATCAACACCAGCCTTTTCTCAGCCCAGTAGAGTTTGGTTAACCACCAGACTGCAAAGAAACGTTAAATATTACTGGGTTTTCATCACATTTGCAGAGGATTAAAAAATGAGCACTAAATAGCACTGGGTCAGGTCAGATATGCAGACACATTTAACCACCTGCAGAAATACATTATTATTTTCAAAAAAGCTACAGCCAAACACAAGTCTGCATCTCCATGGAAAAAGATGGTGACTGGAGACAGTCCTTTGAGACAGTGCCTGAAATACCCGAAGAAAAGGTTGAATAAGATGCCATGGTTGGAATAAATTCTCTCTCTGAAGTGAGATGAATTTGGATAAGAAGGGTCATATTTTTCACCATGGATTCCCCAACGTTATTTACAGCAGCCAAAAAATGGTCTGTTCTTAACTGTGCCAGCTATGAACTTCGCTGTTCATACATGATGTCATGTGTACAGTAAAATTATTCACCCCCAGAAAAGACATTATCAGAAACTAAGGCCTAAAGATACGAGGCAAAGATACATTTTCCTCTTTTTGTTTTGTTTTGTTGGTTTTTTGTGGCCCCTGGGGACTGAGCAACAGAGGTGCAGAAGGGGATTTGCCATAGGTAACTCACCTAATCAGTGTGCAGGAAAAGACATGTTGAATTTCTGGAGGAGAAGGTCAGGAAAGATGCAACTTCTTTTGCTGTCACAAATTCTGCAATCGGAAAGGAAAAGTCCTTGCATTTTGCCTTCCAAACAGTCTAGTGGAAAAAGGATAGTCCTACGAAATTGGAAAAGCAGCGTGAGAATCAGGCTGTCTTGGTCTTTCCTTGCTGGCCTCACTCTAGCAAGATACCGTCTGTTTGGGGAAACACCGAGTAACCTGGGATGCTTCACTGCTGACTCCAGACCATGGAGTTCGCAGCACCCCAGAAAATCAGGCACTGTACCTGCACAGCAATGCCTGTGGGCTTTTTGTGTATTTTTCTTGTAATAAACAGGCAACAACGAATGCAAGGAAAGAAGATGTGCCAGACCAGAGCTGTGTGTCACAGAAAAAGCCACCAGAGCCAGGTTGGACAGGAACAACGTGGCTGACCTAGTGCAAATGCAGCGACCTTCATTAAAGTCAGCCGTTCTGCCAAATAATTCAAGACCAAATTCTTGTTATAACAGTATTTTTCAAAGCCCTCACAGCTGTCAAAGATATTTGCAGAGCAGTACGTTTTCTTTCTTTACCCTGATAAACTACTTGACGTTAAAGATAGGCCTACAGAGCACCTACAACAGCAGCCTCTGAGATGTCACCTGTCCACGTGGCACATTCATGACTCCTGACCACAACTTGCTTTTCTACAACTTTCCACAGCCCTGGCAGTAGCCCCTGGACTGCCAAGGGAGTGGACATCTGGCTGAAATCCAGCGGTCCAGAAGGTGATGGTATAGTAGGAGCTGAATAGTTTTATTAGGGGCTGCGAGGCATGCAAGGTAAAGCAGCTGAGCTAAAACCCACCTCAGGAGGGCCCTTCTCCTTCCTGTAATGGTGGAGAAACATCAGCAGGTTCGAAGCTGGGTAACTGAACCCTTAGACACCTGCTGAGATTATCAAAGGTGGCAAGAGAACAAACTCTTTCTTTGGCATGTACAGATTAATTGAAATGTCTGACCAAAGCGCCCAAGTACGACAGACAGAGCCACTCCTCATCTATATTTTTCTTTTGCTGGTTAGGTAGCAGTGACCTGTGGGTTGGGTTTTTGAACCGGAGAACTAAATGCGGTGCGAACGCCGCGCAGGACTGTCCGTTCAGTTAGACTCCTTTCCTTCCAACGTGACTCTCCACCAGCTCCAGCACATTCAGACCAGAATATATCTGATGCCGTTAAATCAGGCTGAGTATATTGGTGGCTCTGGTACTTCTTTAGCTGTTGAAAATCCCAACACGGGATTTCTCCAGAAATGAAGGAGCAGTTCAGTTGCAGGACTGCGGTCGCATCTCCAACCACGGAGCATGCGCAACAGTGATGGCAGTACAGCTGACAGCTGTCATATTTTCTCTCACCGGAAAAAAAATGGCTGTTAAATGAGAAAAAAGCTTTGCACAACGCGTGCCACCGCTACACCAGCATCAACACAGAGGCTTAGAAACACAAACAGGCAACATCCCTGGGAACCACTCCTTTCCTCCCAGTGATCCCACCCATTGCCTATCCTCTCCGAGGAAGAGGTGAGAACTGCATGCGCGTGGGGAGAAAGGCTCGCCCAAATTACCTTATTTATTCATGGGCCTGCCTTAATAGCAATGATAAGAATAATAAATCCTGTGGGAGCAATGTAACTAATTCATGCGCAGTTGTGCCAATGGGCAATTTGCAAACTAATTGCCCCCACACAATATGCCGCGCAGACAGGTTGTCCCAGCACCGGCTACGCACACTTTTTGTACGCGGCGGCTGCCTGGTAAGAGGCGGTTGAAATGCTTTCTGGGCAGACAATGGGCTTGCTCAAGTGTGCAACTATTTCGGAGGGAAGCTATCCCGCCCACCCCGGGTGGCGAAGGTTTGTTCTGCCTGTGTCCAGCTGCCGTGTCCTGCCAGGAAAATACAGGGGCCATGTGTGGGACAAAACAATTTTACCTTATTGCCTCCGCCGGCTCAGAAGGACGCAGAGAATATCAGCAGCATATGGGCCTCGAGGGATTTCAGCCATTTAACAAACATTATATGCTCCATAACAAAACAACAATATTTCGGTACTTAGATCAACCAAGTAACTAAATTAAATTCCCTAGACGGTGAGGGCTGGTATGCTAATTGGCTTGCCTTGTGGATTTTCTATGCGGCTCCCCAAGAAACAGATTGGCCCATTTTTCAGGCAACTGATTGTTAATTGGAGTAATGAATAGCGGGCTGGAGGAGCTGATCATTTCGCTTGGTAAATTCAAACCCCCATTATTCATGAAGACAAGCTAGAGGTGAAGTGGTTTTCAGGGGAGGTGGGCAGATGGGCTGGTACCAGGTCGACCCAAACTCATTTTTCTTTCCGTTTATGCTGGGAACACAAGGGGAAGTTTAGCACCTGATTCCCCCATCTCTCTGGGATGTTGTGCTCTTCAAACAGCTGAATTGCTCGCAAGAAGGGCTTCCCCCATTGACTGCAGAAGGCCAGTCGGTACCTTTATTGAGCAGTCCTCTGCAGATCTGGTACTCTGGACCACAGGGTCCCTAAGACAGGCAACCTCTAACACCTCGGAAAAGTCCTCGGTTTTGCTACGCTTTGCTTCCCCGGTAGCTCTGATGGGCTGGATGGAAGGGCTTGAGGGGCAGGAGCAGCCAGGTCAGCAGGACACAGCTCCGAGGCTTCATCATCCAAGCTCCTGCATCCTCAGCTGGCCACACAGCCACTGCTCCTTCCCCTTCACACTCACTCCCAGTGGTTCTGGTTCCCCACTATCCCATCTTCCCAAGGTGGTTAGAGGAACACAACTGGGGTGTGGGGAAGGTGAAGCCTAGGGTCTCCTCTGCTCTTTGATCCAGAAGACCCGGGCCTCAAGCCCACACCGGCAAGGATGAAGGCTGTTACCTTGTTTACCACCCCACTCCCTCCAGTGCCTGGCTTCTATTTCAGAGTGTGAAAATGCTGTTAATACATCACCTTCACAGACAACCACAGTTACACATTCTACTAAAAGGTAGCAATTGTTTCAGTTGCTTATTCTCTAACAACTGCACAGTTTCAGTTTCACGTTGAGCACAGAGGTGGGCTCAAAACAGCCTAACAACGGCGAAAGTCACTTCTGAAAATCTCACAGCATAATTTTTCTGCATCACAATATCAAAGTAACTGAGCTCATCAGAGAGGCTAAGATTACATTTTGCGAGAGGAGACTTATTTTCATAAATTACATTAGAAGACAGGTAGGTGACCCCATTTACCGAGAAAAAACGTGGCACAAGAGAAGACACTCTATATTCAAAAGCAATTAATAATTTTTGGTGTCTGCATTTCTGGGTGCCCAGGGTGGGTGCTCCAAAAGGCCCAATTCTCAAAGGGCAGGGAGGCTGGTTTTGGAAAAAAGTCTTCTTAAAGTGCCTCAGGTTGCAAAGCAGAAACTTCCTACGTTTGCTTGTCTGAGCCGATCACAGCTATTCACCCAGGCACTTCTGCATTCACCCAGGCATACGAGTGCTTTGTAACCAACAGTGAATTTACCACTGGGGCACTAGAAAATTCATTTTATAGGAAATAAACCACTGAAAATTAGTTTGCTTCTTCACATAAGCTTAGAAACACTGGAGAACAGTCCTGCAGCTCCTGAGGCATAAATGACTGAAGGCTAACAACAGGCCGCCGCTAATATTTATTTGTCAGTAGTTGGTGCAAGACATGAAAAAACTGAGAATACTTCTTTCAAAGGTGCACAAAGATTATGTGACACACAAAACTTTAAGCACTTCCTAATAAATGAGAGGTTCACAGCGTTTCAGAGTGGAAAAGTGACTTTCTGGATCATTCTCCCTTATGAGACTCTAAGCATTCGTTGCCAATGTACAGGGTCAGGCAAAAGCATATGGAGGACTGGGAGCACCTCCAAAAACAGCTCTCAGTGCACAAGAAATGACATTCAGTGAAGAAGAAAACAATACTGCACTCGGATCCCATGCAGATGCTTAAGCTGGGCATAGTCCTCTGGATACATTGCCACATTTTTTAAGGTACCCTAAATTAAATTTAAGGTTTGTTTCTGATGTGTTCCTCTGCAGCTTCTGAGATAAATACAAGAACAGCACCTGTGAACAGCGATTTACCTCTCCCTCTGGAAAGCTGATGTGAAAGTTTCATAGAGTGAAAATCAGAGCTGTGTCTCAGACCTCCGTGGCTTCAGCTCCTCTTGTTGCTCAAGGAAGGCAGTGCAAGAGAAGGCTGTGCTGCCTCAGACAGCACTGTCACATTGAAATGAGCCTCTAGAGGTACTTTTTGCTCTTTAACCTGACCCAGTCACGTTTTTGTACAATGAAGAAACATGTGCTAGTAACTCTTCAGGCGAGATTTAATTTTAAGATTGGATACATTGGGTTATATAGAGGGGAGTTGGCAGTCAGCTTTATTTACATATTTCCATTTCTACACATATTGAGCAATAGAATATGATCAATATTAATGAAAGACAGGCAACAGTTTTCTGTTCTTCATAATTTTAAATTGCTTCTAACATACTTTATATAATAGTAATTGAAAATATCGTACGACACAGACAGAAAATTTGTCATGAAACTGAACAGTGTGGAAACAATTAATCATTTCAAGATGCAAATCATCGCACAAAACCCACAACTACTGCCGGTAGTCAGCAGTCTAACTGGCAGCCGATTGCTAAGGGCATTTTTCAGAGGTTGATACTACCTGGGTCTTTGTTAATGACCTGGAAGATGGGATGCAATGTACTCTCAGCAAGCTTGCACTCTGCACCACGATGGAGGGCAGGGCTGCTCTTCAGAGGGATGTGGACAGGCTGGAGAAGTGGGCTGACAGGGGCCTCACAAGGTCCAGCAAAGACACGTGCCAAATCCTGCCCTAGGACAGTCAGAAATCCCCACGCAAGGAGACAGGCAGGGGGCTAGCTCCATGGAAAAGCCCCCCGTGGGTCAAGTTGACCAGGATCAGCAGCATGCCCTTGCAGCAAAAGCAGCCAACCATGCCCCGGGTTGTGTTAGCAAAAGGGGAGCCAGCAGGAGAGAAAAGAGGCCCTACCCCTCCATTCAGCACTGGTTTGTTCAACCTGGAGTAGGGAAGGCAATGGGGAGAGCTTATTGCTATCTGCAGCTACCTAAAGAAGAGAAGACAGAGCCAGGCTCTTCCTAGAGATCTTCAGTGACAGCACAAGAAGTGAGGGTGCAAGCTGGAACATGGCAAGTTCCTATTAGATATGAGGAAACAAATTTCATCTTAGGGGTGGTTTAGTGCTGGGAGGTCTGGGACAGGGCCCAGAGAGTCTCCATCCCTGGAGCTACCAAAAACTCAACTGGACAAGGCTTTGATCAACCCAGTCAAACTTCAAATTTGTCCCTAGTTTGTGCATGGGAACCTCAAGTCAGTTTGAACCTAAATTATTCCAAGTTTCAAATATCATGCCCAAAATATTTTTCTAAAACCAGAGCATTTTTACCAAAAGTTGCTTTTTTGAACCTTAACATCATACATCATACAGTAATAGCTCTCAAAAGCTCTACAGAAGAGGTTGGGATCAATTTTCCATAGGGGAAGCAGAATCATAAGGTGAGAAAGGACTTTCTTCTCAGAATATTTGCAATTGTCTCCAAGATAATAACAAGATCATAGAAATCTTTATTAACCTTTTATTAGTCTGGTCAAGGCACGGACTGTCTATTCAGCTAGACAAACTTGTGCCATTTGACAACCAGTTGAGCTAATGAATAATATACATATTTGAACAAACGCTTTGCTCACACACTCACTGGTAGAACATACATTTTTGACTGCCTGGAAACTCATCCCTAACACGAGACACAAGGAATAATTCCTGAAATCGTGAACAGTTAAAAATGGTTGCAATTTTCCCTCAGTAAGTTTGCAGATGACACCAAGCTGGGTGGGAGTGTTGATCTGCTGGAGGGTAGGAGGGCTCTGCAGAGGGATCTGGACGGGCTGGATCGATGGGCAGAGGGCAACTGTATGAGGTTTAATAAGGCCAAGTGCAGGGTCCTGCACTTCAGCCACAACAACCCCATGCAATGCTACAGGCTTGGGGAGGAGTGGCTGGAGAGCTGCGCGGTGGAAAGGGACCTGGGGGTGCTGGTTGACAGCCGGCTGAATATGAGCCAGCAGTGTGCCCAGGTGGCCAAGAAGGCCAACAGCATCCTGGCCTGTATCAGAAACAGTGTGGCCAGCAGGAGTAGGGAAATGATCATGCCCCTGTACTCGGCACTGGTGAGGCCACACCTTGAATACTGTGTTCAGTTTTGGGCCCCTCACTACAAGAAGGATGTTGAGGTGCTGGACCGTGCCCAGAGAAGGGCAACGAAGCTGGTGAGGGGGCTGGAGCACAAGTCTTATGAGGAGCGGCTGAGGGAACTGGGGTTGTTTAGTCTGGAGAAGAGGAGGCTGAGGGGAGACCTTATCACTCTCTACAGCTATCTGAAAGGGGGTTGTGGTGAGGTGGGTGTTGGTGTCTTCTCCGAAGTAACCAGCCATAGGATGAGAGGAAATGGCCTCAAGTTGTGCCAGGAGAGGTTTAGATTGGATATTAGGAAAAATTTCTTCACTGAGAGGGTGGTCAGGCATTGGAACAGGCTGCCCAGGGAGGTGGTGGAGTCGCCATCCCTGGAAGTGTTCAAAAAACGTGTCGATGTGGTGCTTCAGGACATTGTTTAGTGGGCATGGTGGCGCTGGATTAATGGTTGGACTTGATGATCTTGAAGGTCCTTTCCAACCTTAGTGATTCTGTGATTCTGTGAATTTTTTTTCACTTTACTCATCCTCCCCACCCATTTTTTCTTTAAAACACGCTTCTTGAAGGAATTATGGATAATATTCAACACAGTGCTGTGTGACAGCCCACAGATGGATGCATTTCTAATGAATGTGGAGAAGTTAAAAATGCACTGATAGCAGACATGAAAAAATCTGGGGAATTCTCCTTAATTAGATTACACTCTGCGCACCCTGTCTGTATGAATGAGGACACAGCAGTGGAAACTGCCTGACAGCGTTGTTAACACAACTGCTAGGGTCTGTAGTAGCAGACATCTGTTTTAAAGCCATGATCCAAATCTGCCCCTAGAGGCCAATCAGTCAGGCTTTGGACCTCGGTCTAAAACATTAAAAGCAAAAGTCATACTTGCTGGGAGCAGGTGCAATTCCATTAAACTCAAAGGTATTGCTGCTCACCACATTTCAACGTCAGCCTAGATTTCAAACCGTTCCTACAATCTGCAAGTGAGTCACAAGTGCAAGGAGAAATGAACCCATTCATTATAAAATGTTCAAATATCAGCAAGCTGTAGTAAAGCTACTTCCCAGCCTGGAAATGTCTCTAAATAGAGTGACCAAAGTGCAAAGCACACTCGGCTCCTACTCACTGCCCCACAAGTCAAGGGCTTGAAAATTTTGCTGTATTTTCTCCCTCATGCTTAATTTTCTTGCATACAGACATGCACAAGGATATATCCCCTTGCCTAGAAGACTTTTTTTTTCTGTGAAAGCAGAATCAATTCACATTTTTATTGCAACAACCCAAGGGACAGGTCAAATATGGAGTGGGCAGAGGGGGAAAATCTGGAAATTATCATCCCATACGTCACTGCAGACAAACAGGCACACACCTCCATATAAATAAGTAACTGCTAAGCCATCCCCATTCGTGTTTCTAATTAGTGCAACCTATTTAACAAATAGACACATAATATAGGTCAATTATGTAGGTCATGATAAATTTGTGAAGAACTTCAGCCTGTAGGGCACCAAAAACGCCACATTGAGGCAGCATTTTCAAAGTTACAGCTCATTTCTGCGCACGGCTTACAAACAGCAAAGACCTGCTTAGCTTTTCTGTTTTGTGGTACTACAGCCACAACCACTAATGGAAACATCAGTGACATCCTCTGGGAGACTCCTTCTGTGATACAATCACAGAACGTGGTGGAGCCCATCCAGCACTTTTTCTAGACAAATCCAATGCAAAGCCACTGAGATCATCTATTACACCCTACTATGAAGCAAGTATAGAGTGTATCAGAGTTTGAACTTACTGCCACACAGTACCTTTAGCTCAAGAAAAAAATCCTGGAAGTCAAAAAGACGTATTACTCAGATCACAGAAATCATTGAAACATCATTAGAAAAGCAAAGACAGAGCTAGAAAAGCAAAGCAGTCGGTGGAAAGCCTACATGTAAATATGGCAAAGGCATGTTTCGATCATGATTTCCTCAGGAGGCATATGTGATTGTTTTGCCAGCCTGCTGCCCCTCCAAAACTGTTGAACCAATTACTAGTTTCAGCCACAACTGCCAGAAATGTAAATGTCTCAAAGATGTTTAATTTCTATGAGTTTCTAAAAAACTGGTGGGTATCCAGAGGAGACGAAGAAATACCTTATTTATGCTTTCTCCATAGCATTTAACTAGTACATTTGACCATGGCCCTCTGACCAGGGACAGATCCAGCTCTGGAGAAGCCACAATATGTGCCAAGTCCTGCCTTGCTAGAAACATTGGGAAGGAATGATGGGGAACCACAGCGGAGGGCATCAGAGAGCAGCAGGTGCCATGTTGGGTTTCAGGTAAGTGACAGGACTGCAGAGCTACCTATCCTGCTCAGGGATATGGGGAAGACGTGGGGATAGGACATCACAGCAAACACTACAAATGTGTCGTTTGCAGCAGGCAGATAAAGGGCTTGTGGGACTTGGGAAAACAAGCTTAATGTATGTTCAATATTCAACTTTTCTGCTAAAGATCAGCACTAGTATAATTTGTTCTTTGAGATGAAGGGAGAAAATGGATCTTGGATAGGAATTTGAGCCATATGTTTAGTTATTGTTACCTTTCCTTAGTATTTCCAGAATATTTTTCTTCTTCAGGCAATCCTAACTTGGCCTGCTGTGGGACAGGACTTCTGGCTTCCTGGACTGCCGTTAGCAGAGGAACTCCAAAATCTTCAAATGAAATCTCTCAGGGAGTTACCTGAGATACTCTTTTGTACCTTAGACATGCAATAGTATTAATAGCATTATTAGTTATGTGGCTGGGGAGCATCTAGGATGCAGGACACAGCTAGGAACTGAGATGCAGAGCAACAGCAGTTGGGAGGCTGGTGCCTGACCACCCGTAGGCTGCTACACCAGCTGCAGTGGCACCAGCACCAGCCAAGAGCCGAGAACAAACTCCTCACCCCTCTGAACTTCCCAAAGCTGCGCTGCTGCCTGGAAGAGCCAGTCCCCAGGCAGGGCAGGGGCAGCAGCACCAAGGGAAATATGCTCTGCACAAGGGAGCCTTAATTAACTGTGCAGCTCTCAGAGGGCAGATGTTCAAAACCGTGTATGTGCATCTGGGTCCACATAAGGCAGTCCAAACTCTATCACTGGCCATGTGTCAGCTGGTTAAACTCCTGCGTGCCTCTCTGAGGATGCGAGGAGATGGAGCATTTTGTGTAATTTGGCATACGTTACTAGCTGGCTTGCACAAAACAACATACCAGTCATGCACAGTTCATGGGTACACCGTGCCAAAAATACTGACCTTCTATTTATATCCATAATATAATCTTGTTACTGTTTACAATAGTCATGACTGAACTGGTAAAATAACTTTTTAATTATACAGTTTCTCATATTTGTACAATTTGTCTTTGATCACTATTTAATAATTCTCATCCAGACATCCAACACAATTTTCTTGTGACATTGGAGTGACAGTTTCCCAAATAACTGGTTCCCAATAATCTGCATTCTAGCTCAGACATGATATATATAAAACACCGAGCTATGAATCTAAACGTGCACGTATTAATAGCGTATTTAATACACAGACATCATACCTGGAAATTTGTTAGAAACATCAGACTATATGGCTTAAGTAGACCTAGGAATGACCACAGTACTGTGTGTGAGAAAGTCTCAGGAACAAAATGCAAAACCTTTTAAACCATCTACACTCCCTCCCAGGGCACTAATGAGGCAACGGGGTTTCCAAATATAGACTGAGCACTGTTCCCTATGTATGTAAACGATGCTTTTCACAGGAGGAAAAAAACCCCACAGCATTACATTCCCATTCTTTGGCATCTCTGCTCCTGATTGCAGCACTGTTTATGAACATATATGCAAGATATTTCAACTATGAGAAATAAATACTGTACTGTTTTGCCCTGTCCCTGGGGAAATGGTGTTCCTGATAAAATACTGCTCCCTGCTGGCCTGGCCTGCTTTTCCACGAGGGCCTCACTTCCCACAGTCTTCTGTCTTCCCCAGAAAAAGGGCAAAGAACACCTTGTTTTGCTGTCTCTTTAATTGCATCTTTTATTAATCGGTGACAGTAGCATCTTTCATTTAGGACTGAAAAACATTATATTGCTAAGGAAAATAATACTGATAACATATAAATCTCGTCTTGAAGAAAAAATGCAAGTAATCCTTGAACCTGAGTAAGTCTTCAGAAGTATTCCTGTATTCTTGCAACTTGAAAGAAGAAATGGGTTGTTTAGGTAGCAGGCTCCCCACTGTAATGGGCTCAGACAAGCGTGTATTTGTAAATGTAAGGGACTGAAGTCCTGTCCTGGGTTTTGGGAAACTTGCTTCTATGTGGGAATTTTCACAGCAGCCCAAAATCCCAGTGACAACCACAGGATTTGAGATGGGGCTCCCTGGTCTTCTACTTTAAAAGGACAACTCCAGGCCTGGGTAGCTCCCTGGCCCAAAACTATTCCCTATCCCCATTTTTTGTTATTTTACCAAAAAGTGATTGCTCAGACCAAAGGTAACTGAAAACCAGCTTATCTGCATTGAATTTACCTTCACGTTGCCATTAGGTATTGCTTTGCTACAGCTGGTATAGTAATAACCATAAAAACTGATAATTTTTAATTTGTCAACATCTCATATTTCAAGTCAGAATAAGCCGATGCAATGCTGCAGACTCACCAACACCAGCCACCCATGCCCAGCTGCAAGCGTCACTCTCCCTTTGGTCCCAGGAATAAAGGGTATTTACCCAGCAGTCAGGCTGCATCTTTGCTGAGGTTCTCCTGTCTATCTTCTTCCTGATTAATTTACAGCTCTTGAGATGCTGTGACTGACAGGCATGCTACAGCAGCAGTTTTTGGATTAACGCCAACAGGAATTACCAGAGCACGCTCAGCTGTTTTTCTCACGCTGCCTTGCAGACTCAAACAGGTTTCTGTGGAGAAACTACACTCGGTGTCAGAGTCTCACTTACGAACTAGGAGGCCTAGAAACTATAGATTCGTTGCAATCACATCATGGGGGAGCAACAAATCTTAAAGATTGTAAGTCTTTGTGCCTTAATCTTCCTTTGCAGAATTCTTCCACTAATAGCACAATTCCTTTAAAATATAATTAAACAATATTAAAGCAAGTTATAAAAAAGAGTTGGAAAGATCGATTTCATTCACCTGGGTAAAACAGACAGGGAGTTTGATTTGAACAGTAACCATCATTTGGAAGTTCTCAATGCTTGCTACCCAGGCTGAGAAAAAAAAAAATAATTTACTTCCCAAACACTACTACAAGGGAGTCATTTGCTATACCGAAAAATACCCTGGGAGTCTCTGAGCTCATTTCTACAGCGAGGTCTCTCAGCACAGACATCTGCACCTGCACAGAGCTGCTGGAGCAACAGCAGGGCTTGCCAGGGGTACATGAGCCTCTCGCACGCAGCCAACAGCACCACAGCTTAGACTCTGCTCTGCATCCGATTTCCAAGCATCAGTCTCCATCTCTTTTCTGCACGCCTCGTGTGCTGCTGCACGCTCACACGTCCTCATTCTTCCAAATTGGGTGGAGCAGCAAGGAATAATCTTAGCTGGTGAAAGACAAAATGATCTAGTTGGAAGAACCATTACGGAAGTTACTCAAGCAGAAAAACTTCTACAGGAACATGAGGTATAGAGAAAATACACTGAGCAGCTACCCCAGGGTGTCCTTTGCGCACATCTACCAACACTCTCTGCCCCCGAGTTGGACCAAACTTGCAGGTAAAGAGTTCCTGCCAGGGCTGGATCTCCCAAGGAGAGCATTTCTAGCAGTCCCGCTGGCCATCTCCTTGGCGACCTTATCCCAAGGCTACCGGGCGTCTCCCTCGACTTGCACAGGCCCTGATCTGCTCCACAGCTGCCTTCTGCCCAGCACCTCCTCCCCCCTCCTTCTCTCACCTCGGAGGGGTGAAACCACCGTTTCTCTCACACCTTTTCCTCACACCTCTCTGCTTTCCGTGGCGTTTGTGCCCTTTTTCAAGCACATTTTCCCCGGGGCGCCACCACTGACAGGCTCCGCTGGGCCTCCCGAGGGGGCTGCTGCCGAACCGGCCGTGTGCGGCGCGGGGCAGCCCCGGCCTCTCCTCACGGAGGCACCCGGCGCAACCCCGCGTCCGCCGGGGAGCGATACCGTGACGTTACGTAGCCGGCGAGCACCGCTCCGCACCGCGCCTGCGCACTGGGAGCGGCGGCCGCCCGCGGGGCGGGGCAGCGGCGTCGCCACGGCGGGGCAGGCGGCGGCGTGAGTGCGGGCAGGGGGGTCGGCCGAGAGCCGCGCTGTGCGCTGGGGGGCGGTGGGCGTGGAGGGCGCAGGCACGGGGATCCGGGGCTGGGGGTGCGGCGGCGGGCGGGCGCCCCGCGGCTTGGCCCGGGCTGGGCTGCCCGCGCTGAAGGGCAGTGCCGGGGCCGCGCAGGCCTGGGCTGCTGCCGGCCTGTGCCGCGGCGGGCACCAGCCCGACACCCGGCTCCCGCGGGGTCCCCGCCCGCCCTCGGCCGCGCAGGCGGAAAGCTTTTCCCTTGCAGCAAATCTCGGCGTCCCCTGGCAAAGGCGAGGAAGAGTTAATCCCGATTCTCTTCAGGAAAATGGGGGTAGGGAGCTTATGCTGGCAGACTGCTGCACCTGCATCCCTCTCATCCTTCCAGCCTCCCCTTTCCCGCCGTGGAGACTTCTGTCCCCTCAAAGGATCATCCCGTTCCTGCTGCTTTCCTCCCATGACATGTTTTTAGCTCTTGTGTAGCTGTAGTTGAGGCCTTCCTGGCACCAGGAAGATTGGAATAATCATCCCATGTATGTGCAGTAATTACCACCTACATCTCCGTGCCTGCTGATAGAAGCCAGGAAGTTTTTTCATTTTTTTGCAATGCCATCTCCCTGATTTCTGTTTCAGGACAGCCTACAGTTCCTTTATCCCTACACTGATCTATTCTTCATGTGCATTTGTGCCTTGGTTTTGCTTTCCTCCATTTTTATAAAATTTTGTCTTACCCGTTTTTGGCAATACACCATAATCACCTTAAATTTAAATTCCCCCCCCATGCCCTCTGTACACCGCCTGAATTGGTATCATCAACAGATTATGTATGTGTCAAAACCTTGTTTAAGTCAACTTCATCAATCGGTTTGCTTTCTCCATTACACTATCAAAAAAAGAAAGGTATAATGATGTAATTTGCTCCCCATATCACCACTGTAATTTGCTCCCCAAATCACCACTGACTTTTTTAATCATCTGGATGATGTCATGTGGGTGCTTGTATATTTCTTGCATTATGCTTTGCTGTAGTTTCTTTCCTCTATTGGAACTGCGAGAGGCACTAATTGCCTTTTAAACACAGGTTTTAAATTGCCCTCATCTGGTTTTGTGGGACCTCCTTTACCATCCAGGAACTAACAAAGATAACTGGGAATTATTTGGGTTGCCCAGAGAAGTTGTGGTACCTCCATCCTCGGAGGTTTTCAAGATGCAGTTGGATATAGCCCTGAGCAACATGGTGGGTCCCATAGCTGCCCATGCTTTGAGCGTGAGGTTGGATGAGAGACCTCTTGAAGTCCCTTTCCACCTCAGTTACTGTATTTAGCTTCTCTGAACTCTCCTTACTCAGTTCCTTCTTAAGCCTCAGTAGCAATGGGGAAAAGAAGATTTATGCAGCTTCATGTCTTAAAATTAGCTGTAGATCTTAATGACATGCTGAAGGAAAATGGATATGTTCCTTCCAAACCATTGGGAAAGTAGTGTGTGGTCTGGTAGGCATCCAACAGCCATGGAGGCATTTGATGGTTAGGACAAGCAACATGGGAGAGAGGGATTTTGCTGCTAGGTCCAGTTTTACAAGGGATTTGCAGGTAAATCCCAGCTTTTTGAATGGAGGATTCTACACTGTCCTGGAATAAATGTAAGCATTTAACTGCAAGTTTCCCTGGGTTAGTTGAGATAAAACTGAGCACTGAAGACAATACCTGATAACTCAGTCTTACTCCAAATGCTGAAGGAGCTGCAGGTGTAAATCCTTTTACTTGCCAGCAGTGATCCGTCACTCCCTGTGTGTAAGTTTTTTTTACCAGGCTGTTTGCTGCAGTGATTTACTGCCTACTTTGACAATCATGCCCAACTTTCTTATCACAGATGTAAACTGACTAACAGTTAAGTATTTAACTGATGCTCAAGTCAAGTTTACTCCTCTAAGTTCCTTATCAAATAACCATCATGCTCTTGGATCCTTTCAGCAGGTTTAGAAAATAAAACATTTCTTTTCTTTTCTGTTGGGTATAGGAGTGATGTGGGAATAACCTGTTCTGTGTGAAAGACAAGAAAGAAAACATTTGATAAAGGGAAGAAACAAAACATCTGATAAATGGAAGCCATGAAGATATCAAAGCGGTTCTTCGCTTTGGGGATTTTGGCATGCATAGCTATTTATGTTGCATACATAAAATGGCACTTGGATTCCAAGCCAGTTGTGGGAGCAACAGAAGGAGTTGCTGAAAGCAGGGGAGACAAACTGAACCATCAAGCACTGAACACAGATCTCTCGGTCTTTTATGGAATTATGTTTGATGCAGGAAGCACAGGAACTCGCATCCATATTTTTAAATTTACACGGCAACCAAAAGGTATGGCCTGCTCATTACATGATAGATTAATTCTTCCATAATTTATGGAGCAGATTATTGATGATTCTTTTCTAGGGATTACTTGAACAAACACGCTTCAGCTCTTTCTAGACAGCCATCAGGACGTATATGATGATTCAAGCATTTAGGTTTGGATGAAATTATGAAAACATTCAACAAGGAGAAAATGCTCTAGTGACAGAATGTGAGCTAAATACCAGCTGTACCTTTAGAACAGTGCTTGAAGAAGAGCAGTTTTGCATCACACTGCTGGGTGGAAGAGGACTGGAAGTTCAAACTGCTTTATTCCCCCAAATTTTCACCATAAGGTTGTTGGCTGTCTCCAGTTCCTGGCAATGAGCTGCTTCTCTCTGCATTGTCTGGTTTAGTGCATCATAGAATCATAGAATCTTTGAGTTGGAAAGGAGCTTTAAAGGTCATCTAGTCCAACCCCCCTGCAATGAGCAGGGACATCTTCAGCTAGATCATGTTACTCAGAGCCCCATCCAACCTGACCTTGAGTGTTTCCAGGGATGGGGCATCTACCACCTCTCTGGGCAACCTGTGCCAGTGTTTCACCACCCTCATTGCCAAAAATTTCTTCCTTATATCTGGTCGAAATCTGCCCTTTTTTAGTTTAAAACCATTACCCCTTCCCATCACTACAGGACCTGCTAAAAGGTCTGTCCCTACCTTTCCTATAAGCCCCCTTTAGGTACTGGAAGGCTGCAGGAAGGTGTCCCCAAAGCCTCCTCTTCTCCAGGCTGAACAACCCCAACTCCCTCAGCCTATCCTCATAGGAGAGGTGTTCCATCCCTCTGATCATTTTTGTGGCCCTCCTCTGGACCCTCTCCAGCAGCTACGTGTCTTTCCTGTGCTGAGGGCTCCAGAGCTGGACACAGGACTCCAGGTGGGGTCTTACCAGAGCAGAGCAGAAGGGTAGAATCCCCTCCCTTGTCCTGCTGGCCACACTTTTTTTGATGCAGCCTAGGATATGGTTGGCCTTCTGGACTGCAAGCGCACATTGCCAGGTCACGTCCAGCTTTTCATCCACCAGTACCCCCAAATCCTCGGCAGGGCTCCTATTGATCCCTTCATCCCCCAGCCTGGATTGATACCGGGGGCTGCCCTGACCCAGGTGCAGGACCCTGCACTTGGCCTTGTTGAACCTCATGAGGTTTCACATGGGCCTATTCCTCAAGCTTGTTCAGGTCCCTCTGGATGGCATCTTGTCCCTCAAGAGTGTCAACTGCTCCACTCAGCTTGGTGTTGTCTGCAAACTTGCTGAGGGTGCCCTCGATCCCACTGTCTATGTCACTGATGAATCAAAGAGTGCTGGTCCCAATACAGACCCCTGATGGACACCACTCGTCACCGATCTCCATCTGGACATTAAGCTGTTGACCACTAGCCTCTGGATGTGACCATCCAACCAATTCCTCATCCACTGAACAGTCCACCCATCAAATCCATCTCTCCAATTTAGAGAGAAGGATGTTGTGGGGGACTGTGTCAAAGGCCCTACAGAAGTCCAGATAAATAACATCAGTAGCTCTTCCCTTGTCCACTGATGTGGTCACTCCATCATAGAAGGCCACTAGGTTGGTCAGGCAGGACTTGCCCTTGGTGAAGCCGTGCTGACTGTCTTGAATGACCTCCCTGTCCTCCATGTGCCTTAGCATAGCTTCTAGGAGGATATGTTCCTGATCTTCCCAGGCACAGAGGTGAGGCATCATTGGCTTCAATGTTAGATTTAAATTGCAGAACTTCACTGTTTGATTAAAATTGCTGTGTATTGCATCTGGACAGAAAGTATTCCTGAGAAGTGAGACTTCAGGAAGCTCCAGTTTTCCTCTGGAGTCATAAGCTTCATTTGTTTAAGTGTTGTTAGCTCCTATTTGTGAAACTCTTAAAGATGAAAGAACCCATGTGGATGCTGTTAGTAGGTGATCTGAGAATGCTTTTGAGGATTAGCAGTGTGGTGTATGGTGCGATTGGTCTGTGGAGAACACCTTAGGTTTGCAGAAAGTGCTAGTGTAAGGCTGAGCCACCAAAGGCGTTAAACAGCAGTCCATGGATTTCCTGCATTCTTCTTTCAGTATATTCCCAAATCTTTGCTTCTTCCTTGCCTGCTTCTCTTTAAAGACAATTTCAGAATATATTGCAGGAAACATTATGGAGTGTAGTTGGGTACAGGAGGAGGATGTTGTCAAGTTCATGTTGTCTGGCCTACAGGTTCATGTAATTGTCTATAACTGTGGGTTTCCAAAATACATAGGTCTGGCTCCCTCTGCTGCCATTGAAAATGGTGGTAAAGCTTCCACTGGGTTTTGCTGGAGTCAAGTTTAGCCAGAACAGAGCACGCTGTAAAAGAGGGTCTTTGTTACCGGTGCAGTTTGGAAAGTGCTCAAAGAGAACTTGCACTCATCTGATGATTGTATGATGTGCATGAAAAATATGTGTGTAGTGGGCACCAGCACCTGAAAAACAATCACGACTTTTAAAAATGGTTTTCTTGGGAGCTAGTTCCATAGCAAGGGCTGTATTTAAAGTTTGGGTGGCTGTTGATAGTTTGTTAGACAGAGGCTTCAGTTTACTTCCATTAGCACATAATGATGTAATTTGTAAAATTATTTTCTTTTTGTGTATGCAAAATTCTTGGTACCGTTACTTATTTTAGAATACTGCTTTTGAACAGAGACTCCCAAATTAACCCATGAGACGTTTAAAGCACTGAAGCCAGGTCTATCCGCATATGCTGATGATGTCGAAAAGGTAATTTTGTTCCTGTTACTGTAAAGTACTTGTGCCAAAACCTCCTGTTCTTGATATGCCCTGCAAATCCACAGTTTGCTGTGGTACAGTATGCTGAACTGTCTCAGTTCAGGGAAATGTCTCCAAATGAAACAAGCCCACAGTAAAAGTTGGTCAATGCGCAGAGGAGCAAGGAACAGAACATATCTAGTTCTGCTCAGTAATGTTAGTTAAGCACAGTGGATGTTTTTCTTGTCTCCTCCTTAAGAATTTTGATGCACGCACTTAAGAAAATGACAGAAGAGCTGTGTTGGATTGCAGCAGAGCCTTCTCCAAAAGTGACCGGAATTGGATTCTCAGAGAAGTAATTTAAAAAATAGGCCAAGTGCTAAAGTGAATTCTCTCCCATCTCTCTTACCTTCTGGCTTGCAGGGGTTTAGGGACTTCCTGAGCCAGATTTACACTGAACTTGTAGTGTAGGCCTCCAAAGGCCTTTTTTTACCCAAGCATTTGTCATCATACTGCCTTTTGAACCTTATGTAGCCAAAACATTCCATGGCAGAGAGTTCTATGTCACTGTTTGAAAAAGTGACTCTTCCTGTTTGTTTTTGACCTGTTGCTGGATAATCCCCATTATATCCATCAGGTCTTATGCTGACCCCTTGTGATATTCACTTGTCTCTGTTCCACATTTACAGTCAGTCATACCTCTGATCATCCTTTCGCTCCTCCAAGAAAGGGAAATATAAAGAGTTTCTAAGATGCCTTTTTTTGTTCTTTCTCTGCTCACAGAGTGGCCAGGGAATAAAAGAGCTCTTGGAGGTGGCAAAGAAGGAAGTTCCTATGGAGCTGTGGAAGTTTACTCCTCTGGTCCTGAAAGCCACAGCTGGCCTACGGTTGCTGCCAGGAGAGAAAGCTCAGAAGTTGCTGGATAAGGTACTATTTCTTGTCTTCCAGTTTGCTTTCCAAAAAATTTATAGCAAAATTTCGTTGCTTCTGTGTGAGGTACATACTCCTTTATCTTCATGTACATGAGCCATTGCTATCATTTAATGCTGAAAGCAATGCAGAGGCACCTGATCTCAAATGGAGTTGGGGGGAGAAATTGTGTGAGTACAAGCACAGAGGAATGATGACAGCTCCAAATAAGCCTGGAGATGACACATAACATAACAAGGGTAATGAGATAAACCTAACAGTCACCACAGGTTTGTTCTTACTGGGTGTGTTTGTTGGTGGTTTTGACCAGGATCCTGCTATTTTGAGAAAAACTCTCTGCGATTTAATTGGTCATGTTATCAGCCTGCTGCTGCAAGGTTACTCCTTTATATTGATTGGAAATAATGTGCATTGTATTTATAGGCATGTAAAATATGTTTAATATTTTAAAATACTATAAAAAGAAACAAAATATTATGTTCTAGATGTTATGGCTGTGGGCAAAGTTTATTAAGTATGCACAAGTGTACTCTTTTTCTTAGCAATAATTGGAAGGAGGAAGTGTGGTGTGGTTGAAACCAATGTCTGTATTGTTCTCTGCTGCCTGCAAGCTGGCCTGTTCTTTTCCACACTGAATTTCAGCTGGAACTGCTGCAGCTGTTACTTCAGGAAAAGAGCACTGTTACTCTAGGCCTTTGCTGCCTCATGTAGGATGTAATGGAGAGCACCTCTAACAGCTGACATACTCCTGTTAAAAATGCCATTCCCTGAGGCATTCCTGAAAGCCAGGGTGTCCCATCTCCTGCCTCTCCCATGCATCTATAATACCCTGTGGGTTGCCAATTGCAGTGAACTGTGTTCCCTTCCCTACCCATGTCCATCCCTTGTTAATGGCATTTCTGAGCAGTCTTCATGCTCGAAAACCTATTCATCCATCCCTGTCTTTGCACCAAACTGCAGAGCCAGGGTGTAAATCATTGACCTTTCAGCAGAGTGCAGGCTGATGCTTGTTGGGCTCTTGAACTTCAAGCAAAGTGGTGAGCAGCAGTCACGATCTAGCCCAAGAAAGGGAGCAGTTGTGTAAAACTGGAGTTCTAAAAAAACTTGCTTTCCAGCTGAAAAAAGATTTCTCTGAGTGTAGCTTTTATTTGAACTACAGGTGAAGGAGATTTTTCAGGCCTCCCCCTTCTTTGTGAGGGACAACTGCGTGTCAATAATGAATGGAACTGATGAAGGTAGGCTAACTTGTGGAGACCTTTTCTGCAATCCTGGAGATACCTGCTGGACTGTGACAAGTCCCCACTCACTGTAGTGGGAACCCACAAGCAGCAGGTTTGACAGTTTTTATGCTGCCTCAGGCAGTGCCTGCCAAAGAGATTTTGTGCTACATTTTCCAATTTAAATTGGAAAATTTGAACTCTGTCCCGATTTTCAAAGCTCTGAGTGCCGGGCAGCTCCTGTGGGTTCACCAGGAAGCCACTACGCAGTCAGCACTTCTGAAAAGGTTTCCGAATATCTGCTTGTTGAGATGGTCTTGAGCAACTGCTTTTGCACACCCTGCTCTTGACAATGCTTATCAGAGCTTTCTGGAAGTATTGGTCATAATGTTAATTATAACTGATCTAATGAGTGTGATTGTAAATTCAGTCTGAAAAAATAGAGAAGAAAATAAATGCTGAAGTAAGTTGATGTTCAAAAAAATGCTGAGTACAGAACCCAGGATTAGTCTTGATTTAAAATAATTAGAAGAAACATGTCTAAATTCTAAGTAACTGAGTCCTGAAATGTGTTTTAAATCTGCTTAGAATCCAAACTTTAAAATAGCTGGAGCTGTTTGGAGATGTTTATAAGTTCCTTTTTTTACTGCTTAATGGAAGAAACACATTGTAATTCTTCTTTTTGTTTTTGTTTTAAAAACATAATAGCAGTGACAGCCTTGGTTCAGCCAAGGGTTGAACTGGACCATGTTCCCTAGCATGCCTTGAGTTTTAACCACATAGATAAATATTTGAATTAGTTAACATAAGGCCCACTAATTCATCTAATTGGAGAAAAGGTTTATAAAACAAGAAGAGGACAGAAACAGTGCGGCTCACAAAGATGCTTAGAGAAAAATAAGAAAAATTAGAACACTGAAGAGATGAAAATTCTTAGTATTCAAAAGGAAAGTCGAGTGCCTGACATCAAACAAAAGCCCTACCAGTGGATGTTTTCCTAGAAAATGAAAAATGTGAGTGTCAGTCATTTCCTTATCTTTTAGCTAAGCACTCAAGCCTTTGTGACTTCTCGCTTAAGTTTCTGACCTGCGAAATACAGAGTTCTCCAGGCATTTCATATATGTGGCTTCTCTTCCAAATATCACATAAGCTCTGGTATAGAAGGTCATTCTCTTTGTTCAAGGCATCTGATCTTGTTTTTTGACAGCCGTTGACAGTTGTGGAAACACTGGCTTTGGGGCGAGGTGGGCCAGGGGGAGTCAGCAGAGCCAGTCCTACTTACCCTTCTTGAAGGTCCTTCTTGCTTAGCTCTCAGCTAGACATCCTTTGGAGACTTTATATTAGAAGTCCTCCATTGTGAAAGGGGGACAAGGGAGCTTGTGGCAGATGGTCTCCAGTGTCTCTGTCTATTGTTGGATGACAAGCTCTGGTTTGCTGATTATTTTGGTTAGACGGTGCAGTTAAGCTGTATGAGAAAACTTAAAAATGCTGCCAGCTAAACAGATCCTAAAGCAGGAAGACCTTGTAATACAGCTCACCTTATTTGTTACTGTTGTTAGATAAAACAAAATGGTATGATCTGACAGTGTGTCTTCTGAATCTTTTCCTTATTAGGTATTTCAGCCTGGATCACAATAAATTTTTTAACAGGTATGTGTACATGAGTATGTGCATAAAGATATGATGGACGCTGTGAAATTCATGCTGCTTTCTGCCTCTGTATGGGATTTGCTTATTCATTGGGGTGGATTAGGAGAAAGAAGGATCTGGGAATAAGTCAACAGTTGTTTTTGGCCTAGCCTATTTAAGTCATTAGGATTTTGGCCATTTACTTGACAGAGTAAGGAATTTAATCCCTTTTCCTAGATGTTTAATGTAGCCTTTCTTTCAATTTCCTGTAGCATACCAGTATTTTGTTCCTTTTTAGAGCCTGCCACTAGCTCTCGCTAAAATTTTAATGTGGATATTCTAGATGAGCTTAGCAGCTGCACATAGTGAAAGAAAGTGCTATGCTACTTCCTTATGGATTTATAACATAGAAATACCGCCAAGTGTTTACACTGCTGAGTTAGAAAGGGTAGCTGAAGAGTAAAGAAAAAAACTATCCTGAAGCCCTCTCTGACAATAAGTAAGGCTCTGTGCTGTCCGAGTGCTCTGTTCAGCACATACTGTGTGTGGAGCAATACAACAAATGCTCTAAAGCTTTTAATACTCACGGGAAATATCAGAAAGGTCAGAGATCTTCAAACATCAGCTATCATGAGGTATACAGAGGTACTTGGCACAAACTAGTCTTGTCAGGAAGGTGTATTTGAAGGATCTAACTGAGAAGAACTGGATTTAAATGAGAAGAGAGGTCTGGGCTGGCAGCAGGAAGAATTCCAAGAGAGCCGAGTCTCTTGGGCCAGCTCGTTTCAGTCTGTCATCCCCTGGGCCATAGGAATCTGCAAAATATCACTAAGGAACCAGGGAGAGGTGGCCAAGAAAACCACATTCCTCTGTGTTACAAAGTGGTTTCCAGAGTAGAGTTTGAAAAGTGTCTTTGCATCCACTGAAACATGTTTAGGAATCCAATAACCAAAGCTGCTGTAATTAGGGCATGGACAGCCACCAGAGAAATAAGAAAAACTCTGATACTTGAAGATTTTTAGGTCACCCTTATAAAGCCAAAATAAGTGCCAAGTAGATGAGTGTGTAATTTACTGCTGGCTAGAAGCTGACAGATGGAGTTAGATTGTCCTCTTTCTTTACCACTGTACTTCTGGTTTTATTCATAGCCAGTTTCTCACAGTGTCCACCATAGCTTTCTCTGTTCTGTCACACATTTCAGGTAGCCTAGATGATCCACGGAAGAGAAGTGTAGGGATGCTGGATTTGGGTGGTGGATCAACACAGGTCACCTTCCTTCCACACACTGAGGTAATGTGAACGTGCACACTGTTGGGAAATGCTGGTGCAGAAATCAGTAACTGCTCAGATCTGTTTCCATTGGAAACAGACCAAGAGTTTGTCACTGTGACGTGAAGCCATGCTTCTGACAGAAAAACCCATGTCACTTGGGCACATCTGCCTTGTTATAGTCAGTCACAGAGGGATTCAAAACTCTTTGTCAGTCCTCTTACTCCAACTCCATGGGCTAGTGGTACATATGGTGAATCTGACAGGGCTTCTTTATCTTGGGGAAAATGCAGTGTTCGCCCAAGTGTCTTAATCCTTGACTCTCAGTTTGTGGTGCTTATAATGAATAACTTGAAGGCAATGCTGTTAATGAATTCAAGTCCAACATTTGGTCTATATTGGGTTTTAAGAACACAGTAAGATGCCTTCTCAATCCTTGTTTCTGGTTTTCCAGAGTTCACTCAATTGTAAATGAATGCATTCTAAGGAGCAACTGTTATTATGCAGTAAAAAATACATGCTGATGTTTGTCATTTCAGCTCCTTGTTGTGGCATTTTTATAGGTGTTCTATGAGCTGGAAGCCCTGTGGATATTGAGTTGCAAGGCTCTGGCCTGAGCCTAGATACTGTTCATAGTAAGCTGCACAAAAGCAGAGGATAGGGATGCTGTATCTAGTGTCCCAGCCTGGGCTAATCAAGACATTGTGCTTTTAGAGCAGAATGACAAGGGATGTGAAGAGTCTGGGATGTGGAAATTCTGGACTTAGAGAATGTGTTAAGATATGAGCAGCATGAATAGCATCATGGCCTGAGCTTAGCTCCCCAGGAACACACTAGCAGTGCTGGTGCACTTGGGGAAGAGGCTGCACAGTGCTTTAGATAATTACTCTTTCATTTCCTCAGACCACAGGCTGGTCCTCACTCTGTTCCTTGGCAAGCAGTGATGATGTGCTTTGCGTCTGGCTTGTGGAAGTTCACAGCTGAATTCACTTGAGCAGGAAGTTAATGCGTGCCTGGATTTCATATTATTTTGCACACAGTTTTCCCTAGTAGAGATCATGTGAAGAGGTAGTTGCTATAGACTCTTGACAAAAGCAGTTAAGAGTTGAAATAAGGATTCCTTTTTAATTAAAATAATTCTTTTATACACCAATTTGGTGTGGATACAAGTAGAAATGTAACCAGTTTAGACTCTGTCACGTGAAGACACCTATTTTAGCTCCAGGTTTTGTGGTTGTCTCATGTATCAGCGGTCAAATCAAAATACTGGCAAATTCATCATTTCTCTCTGAACCCTGCTAGGATTGTTTCACATTTCTCCTAACGTTTTGGAGGATTGTGTTGCTGACGTTTGCTGCTGCTGGTAGAAACCTTGCAGTGACACCTTTTTCTCCGTCCAGGCAACTCTTCAGACATCACCAGCTGGCCATACAACTTCATTTCAGATGTTTAACAACACCTACAAGCTGTATTCGTACAGGTTAGTTGTGGGAAAGAGAGTTCACTGTACAGATAGAAGCTTTCTATGAAGCCAATGAGATCTAGCTGTTTTGCTGAAGTGGAGTCCTTGCAAATGAGTACTGGGAAGAAGCAGAGAAACCTGAGCCATGTCACTGTTGTGGATTGACCTTAGCTGCCCACCAGGTGCCCACCAAGCTGCTCTATCACTCCCCCTCCATCAACACGACAAGGGGAAGAAAATACGACAAAAAGCTCGTGGGTCAAGATAGGGAGGTCACTTACCAGTTACAGTCATGGGCAAAACAGACTCAACTTAGAGAAGTTAAGTTAATTTATTGCCAGTTAAGCAGTAGGATAATGAGAAATAAGACCAAAATAAAAAACACCTTCACCCCACCTCTCCCTTCTTCCCAGGCTCAGCTTCACTCCCAACTTTTCTACCTCCTCACCCCTGAGCGGTGCAGGGGGGTGGAGAGTGGGGTTGCAGTCAGTTCATAGTGCCTTGTCTGTGCCACTCGTTCCTCCTCACTGCCTTCCCCTGCTCCCAGTGTTTTGGGCAGAGGGAAGCAGCCTCTTCCCACCTGTGTTTGCTGTGGGGTGTGTTTGCACTCAAAAAGAGTCAATTCTGTATGCTAGAGGCTGTGCTGCCTTTGAGGAGGGTAGAAGAAAGGTTAGGGGAATGCCTTCAGCCTTCCCAGTTCTTCAAGACCCAGATTACAGTTGACATCTATTGCATGTGCTTTTTCAAAGAGAGATTATCCTTCTGGGTGAGGGTGATATGAGAGTGGGTTGTCACACTGTTCGCCTTACGTGCATTAGCTGGTGACTCGAGCCATTTTGCTGGGATCATGAAGAGGAGACTGTCATGTCCCAGCCAAGTTATGAGTGGAGTATCAGAGGAAGGATGTTTGTTGTTCACAGAGGCTTTTATCCCTTTGCAGTTACCTGGGACTCGGGCTGATGTCAGCAAGGCTCGCCATTTTAGGAGGAGTTGAGGGAAAACCCTGTAAGTTATGGGCACTTCTCAAGTCTTGGCTCTGAGCGTAGGGTACGTAGCCCTGTTGTGAGGGGAGGAGTTGTCTGTTCAGTGGGCTCGAGGTTCCTGAGTGGTATGTGGACTCCTGTCACCATGGCTGGGTGCGTTTGAAACAAATGCAGGAGGTGACACTGGTAGATCCCAGGAGACCTGGATTCTTACCAGCCATGGGGGCACATGGAACATCTGAGCCATGACTGGGGCTTGGAGGTGCCTTGCTGAGGCTGTGGGACAGTATGGAGCAGGGTTGGGGTTGAGGAGTCTGAACTTAACTCCTGTTAACTGTTTTTCCCTAATGTGACTTTGTTTTACTTCTGCAGTAGGAGAAGGGGAGGAATTGATCAGCCCCTGTTTACCACCTGGCTTCAAATCTGAATGGCAACATGCTGAGATAGTGTACAAAATTAAAGGACAGAAGGCAGGTATAGTGATGTATCACTCTTCCTATCTAGGCCAGCATGCTATTAGCAGAGTAAATGATATACTCTCAGCCGCTTGCAAAGGCACTAGATTCTCTGTTTACTGTTCTGTCTGGCTTCTCTTGATGTGCTGTAAAAGAGATTCTACAGCTCTTTCCTCTTGTGCCATGGTGTGTCTTGTCCAGTCAGTAAAGCTGCTAGTAGTAATGTAGATGGAGTTGAGTGCTCTCTGAACAGGTCTCTCAAAATCCTTCTGCCTCAAATGATGATGTCTCTTTCTGATGTATCGCATGCTTAGGCCCAACCTGAAGATGGTTAAGTGTTGCCACTGGAAGAAGATGCAGATTTCAGTTCTCTCTGAAGAGCTTTTAAGAGTTTAGGAAGTGCTATTGCACAAAAGAGAACCTGTTTCCTGGCAGATCCTAAATTGTATGTATATTTAACTCTGCCTATAATATGCTGGGTTTCATTGCCGTCCTGTAGGTGAGCCTCTGTATGAGTCTTGTTCTAACAAAGTGGCAAAGATGCTCTACAAAAAAGTGCACAAAGCTGAGGAAGTGAAGGACTTGGATTTTTACGCTTTCTCGTACTACTATGACTGTGCAGCAGAGGTTGGTCTCATAGGTACGTTTGCTCCTGTTTTAATTTCATTTAAAATGGTAAGCTGTGGAAGAAATGGTAACACTTATACACATCACAATGCTTTGCTAAGCTGTCATGGAACTTAGTTTTTTGTTGCACTGCTGTGCATTGGTCTCAACCAATATCTCAGGATATTGAATGCTATTGAATTTCTATAGAGAAGGGACTGGGGTTGTGAAATAGGACCTGCATCTTCTGGTAATGGTTTTTAAACAAACTGTCTGCATTTCAGAAATTGTAGGTTAATCAGATTAACTCTACAATCCAGAGTAGAAGAAAGCCTCATCATGATAAAAAAAATTCTTGGGCAGTAAAGCAAATCAGACTTGTGATATTGGGCTGTGTGTTTTGCTTCACTGACCTTTTTAGATGGAATGAAGATTTTCAGGTAATTCCACATGTATTCAGAATGCATCCTATCTCTTTTTCCAGTGGTATGCTGGTGTACGGAAGGCTATCGTGTTCAGTGGTAGAAAGCAGATTACGAGATCTCAAGCTAGTATGGACAAACATACCCCCGCCCTCAGCCACTTTGTTTTACAAATAATTTCAGATTTAATATGCTGCAGAGCACCACTGCCTTGTCAGATCTGGTCAAAGGCGTTAACTGTGTTCAGGCATCACAGAGCAGGGCAGCACAGACATAGGGACAATGTGAGAGAGTCTGTAAACTATGTTTCTTTATGAAATGAGGCTAAAAGTTCTTCATAAAATGAGGCTTTTCAATCTATATTAAGAATCATATAAAGGTTCTTTTACCTTTAAAGCAAGTGTGAGTTTTGTTACTGATTTCAGTGGCTCAAAGGTTTGATTTCCAAACAACTTTTATAACTTTAATCTACAATTGCCTTTTTGCAAAAGCCATTAAAGACTGCATTTTTTTTTCTTTTAGATAAAGAAAAAGGAGGAAGCTTAACCCTTGGTGACTTTGAAATTGCAGCTAAATACGGTGAGTAAAATACAATCAAACACACGCTAGTAATTTTGTGTAAATTCATACCCAGGTGGCAAATTTATGACAGGCTAAGAAGCCTAATTTTTTTGTTTTAAGTAAATATTGAGCACCTATCTTGAGCACCTCTCTCCATAGCATCTCACCAAGATTTCTGCTTATTTCTGAAAATCTCAACTGTTTTTTATTAATTCTTGCTTTTGCAGCCCACATAAGACATCTTATAATACTTATATTTCAAAACTCAAAATATACGTGCTGTCATCCTGTTAGCATAACCTGTTCTAATCTGGTTTAATTTTTCTTTTTGTCTCAATATTTGTTCATATGCTTGATTGTTAATTGGAAGAGGGGGAAAACCGGTTCATAGCTTTTCGCTTCATCAGCTGTGAGAGAACTGCCTACGCAGATTTACAAATGTAAACATTCTTCTCTCAATACCACAAACTCAGGCTTTGATCAAACTGACATGGGGCTTTTTGGTAAACTTTATGAATGACTGTTGCAATTCTGATTTCTGGACTACCATTTATGTAATTCATCCTGAGAAAGGAAGTGGGGTTTATTTTGGTTTTGTCTTTTCTTTTGTCTTGTCTTTCCTTTCGTTTTGTCAACATCTGTTGAATGCTTACACTGAAGAAACATAACGCACCTGAGGTTGCTCAGATTTTTAAAGGCTTGAAGTAGATAAAAGAAAGGTTGGAGGCCTTTTTCATCCTTTCACAGAGAGGTACAAGAAATTCAGCTGTCTTAGGGGAGAGACAGAATGCCTTGATCTTCTTCCAGTGTGCCAAAGCTTTTGTGCTTCTGCTATATGGATGTAATTTCAAGCCCATTCTAACAAGTTCTATCACTGTGCAACTCAACTGGCAAGAGCTGTTTTATGGATTCATTTGAGGTTTTTCAAAGCTGAGCTGATGCTAGGCCTGAGCCCACAGTGCGCATTCAGACACTGTTTTCTTTCTCCTTAGTATGTAAGACCATGGAAATCAGCCCTGGAAGCAGCCCTTTTCTCTGCATGGACCTCACGTACATCACCTTCCTCCTGCAAGAACTGGGCTTCCTGAAGAGCCAAGTCTTTAGGGTGATGCACAAAATGGTTTGCTGGGGAGAGTGGGCAGAAGGGTGCGGAGGCATTAGTCATCATGCCAGTAGCTCGGTCCTTGGTTTGCCTTCTTGCTACAACACAGGCTCTGTGATTGGGGGTGGAGAGACACTGTCCCCACAATGGTGATAACCAGTTGTGATAACCGTCAGCACTGTATTCACCTTGCATGCTGCATGCTTGTCCTTCTTCCAAAGAATTGTGTTTTAACTTTTTTGGTTTTGTTTTCCAGCTTGCCCGGAAAATTGACAATGTTGAAACAAGCTGGGCATTGGGAGCCACTTTTCATTACATCGACTCGCTCAATAGACTGCAGTACTAAAGCTCCCGGAGGGTGACTTTTGGAAATCTTGGTTTTTGGAAGCACAACACGGGAGAATCTGTTGAAGGGCCTGCTTTTCACTTCCAGAGTCCTTTGAGAGATCATCTTAAACTAGGCCCTGCCAAGTCACCTCTATCACTAGCTCTTTTTTTACAGTGCACAGTGCAGCATCTAAAGAGTAAGCCTTGATTTGACAGCATCTGCAGTCAGCTTGATGTAAAACTTGATCATTGTTGAAGGAAAACCAGGACTCTGCAGGACATCTATGATCTCTATGAGAAAAACACACCTTTTTGGAATATGCCTTTACTATTTGCTTGTACTGTGCTGAAGTTGCTGTAGGAAATGGTCACTCCAGAAGGAATGCTTTACTGTCCTGTTTTCAGGGTGTTTTTTCCTGTTTGTCAGCAGTTTTCAAGTGATGATTTTTATTTTACTACTTCTGTGTTTGAAGGTGAACTTGTGTGTGTGCAAAGACAGTGCATTTACACAGATGTGGTGCTGCAAGGCAGCAGCTTTGAAATGCAGTGTGGAAGTCTCAGCTCTGCTTTCCACTCGCCGAAATAGCAAAGCTCAGGAGTGCTCTAGAAACTGGATATGGACTTAAGGGCATGAATCAGAGCCTGTATGCCCTGTAGGGTAAAGCCTACAGCCTGAAGTTGGTTCCTTGGCTGCTAGGAGGTGGATGGTGGAAGACAATATCAGATTCGCTGGATATAAATGAGCAAGGCCTGGGAGTTGGGTACATGGCTAATGATGGATTTGACAGTTCTAGAATAGGTCAGGGTAAGATCGATGAACAAGATGCAGCCACAAAAATAAACCCTGAGTACAGCTTATGGGACCTCAGAGACATTTGTGCCTTGGCAAGGGTGATGCAGGGCCTGGGATGAATGCATTTACATGGTGTTCTGGGTGCCGCTTCCTGCAGACACATCTCACTTTGAAAATTAATTGTGGTTGCACTGAGCCGTGGCAGGGTAGCTGCAATGCACCACTCCAGCAGTGCCCTGTACGCCGGCTGGAAGTGATCTCAGAGGCAGCGTGAGCTGGAGAGGATGCGCTGAGCTATTTGTAATCAAACTGTGGCATTGTGTTCTATTTGTATGGATGTTTAGAGCAGACCCGAGTGCTCTTTTGGGGGTGCGAAAGAGCCCCAGCCTCCCGGGGAGTCAGCAGTGTGTGCCCTGACTCATGGCCACAGCCTCGTCCTTTCCCTGGGGCAGCGAGATGTGCATGGTGGCGTGCGGGGCTTGTGCAGCTGAGTGTACAAGGTACACCTGAACCTCACTGTACTGACAATAAAACCCCAACTTAAAATGAAAACGTCATGGTGGTGGTGTGGCTTTTAGCACCAGAAGCCGCAGGGCAGGTGGTTTGAGAAATGAGCGCCAGGACACCACCCCTGTCCCCTCATGCCGTCACAGTCCCTCCACCATCCGCGCCCCCGCCATCCCTGCCCCTTAAAGCCACACCATCACAGCCCCAGATGCCAGCCCTGTCCCCATAAGCTATCCGTGTCCCCACACGCCATTCCTGTCCCCCTTATGCAACCCCCGTCCCGCCCCATGTCATCCTGGCCCCATCCTCCGTCACGGCCCCGCCGCCACCCCACTCTCGGGCCAGGGATGGGCGCCGGGGCGCGGCGGGATGGCGGCAGCCCCGTCCTTCCGCGGTGCCGCGGCCCGCCCCGGCGCTGCGGGGGCGGGAAGGGGCGGGCGGCCGCTCCCCTCATCGGGGGCCGGGCCGGGCGCCAGCCGGGTCGGGCCCCGCCTCGGCGCGGGCGGTGGAGGCGCAGGCGCGGCGGTCCCGGCCCGGTTGCGGCAGAGCCAGCGCCAGCGGCGGAGCCTGCGGCGGGGCCGGTCGGCCGGCGGCGGCGGGATGGCGGCGCCGCTGAGCGACGGGGACCGGCGGAAGCAGATCAGCGTGCGGGGGATCGCGGGGCTGGGGGACGTGGCGGAGGTGCGGAAGAGCTTCAACCGCCACCTCCACTTCACCCTCGTCAAGGACCGCAACGTCGCCACCCCCCGCGACTACTACTTCGCGCTGGCCCACACGGTGCGCGACCACCTGGTGGGGCGCTGGATTCGCACCCAGCAGCACTACTACGAGCGAGACCCCAAGGTGAGCCCCCACCGGCCCCGCCGCGGGGGGAGGCCGGGCGCCGCCGGGACGGGCGCGGCGGCTGCGCCTTCCCCGTCGGCCCTGCGGATGTCTCCGTGTCCCCCGCCACGGGTGTCAGTGCTGACGTGGCCCGTGGGTATCGCCACGGCCGTGTCCCCTGAGGCATCACCACAGGCGTGGACCCTTGCTGTGGCCATGTCTGTCATTGCACCTCACTACGGCTTTGTCCCCGTGGGCGCTGCCATGGCTGTATCCCTTGCGTGCACCTTGTTGTGGCAGTGTCCCCGTGGGCATCACTATGGCCATGGCCGCGGCCCTCACGCACCTCACCATGACTGTGTCCCTGTGGGCATTGCCATGGTCATGTCCCTTGTGCCCACCACACCATGGTGGTTTTTGTCCCGGTGGGCTTTGCCCCAGCTATGTCCCTTGCACACACCTTGCCATGGCTGTGTCCCCATGGGCATCATCACAGCCACATCCCTCACGCAGCTTGCCATGGTTGTGTCCCTACAAGCTTCTTTGCAGCCCTGTCCTGATGAGCCTTGTTGCAGCCATGGCATCCCCATGACTGTGACCCCCTGTGCCTGTTGCAGCCTCTCATCCTCCTGTGAGTGTGTCCTCACATGCTGCTGCCAGCTCCTCTGCATGCTTCACCATGGCCGTGTCCTGCACTCGTACCACCATGGTGGTGTCCCCTGTGGGCATCATCACCTCCCTGTCTTGGCACATGCCTCAGCACAGCCATGTCCTGGCTTCGCTCCTGCAGAGCCTGCAGGCAGCTCGGCTTTGAGGCTGGAGAGGAGTTTCTTGCCTCCTGAAAACCAGACAAGCTCTCCCAGGTCACCAAACCTGGGGAGTTGGTGGTTCCTGGGCAACTTGGCTTGTTCCCTCCTCTCTTCCCCACTTGTCAAATCAGGGTGGCGGTGTTGGGGGCTGTAGGACGTTTTTCAGCCCTAATCTTTTTGAATTAAGACCTGATCCAGCACTTAACTGGAGAGCCCCAGAGGGCAGGTTTGTGCTAGAAAAGGCATATACCTTCCCAGCGTGCAGGCAGGTGCCTCCCCGAGTCAGCTCTTTTCTCGGGGTTATGAATATTGCCTTGACACAAGAAACAAACTGCACTTTCACACCGGTATGGCTGCACACATGCTGGGAGTTATGCCGATGCATGGAGCTCTCCCTTTTATCCCTGCTGCACTAACAGAAGAGATTGTGCAGAGCCCATAAAGACTAAGAGGAGCTTGGAGCGGGTTTGCTTACTGTCCCCTGTGCTTAGATTTTTCACTAGAAACACATCCCTGAAAGGAACAGAGTACTTCTGCAGCTGTGTGATGTTTTCACTCTTTCCCATGAACCCCAAGAAGCAGATGGACCCTTTTGGCCTCCCAGCAGAGGTGGCAGAGTGGGTAATCCTGCTGCTTAGCATGTCCCAAGGCTAGCGGAGAAAGATCCCAGCTATGAAGAAAAGAGATTCAAGGGGAAGCATGATTTAAAGTCAAGCTATTGCTCTGTTAAAAATTCCTGTTTATTTATAAAAATATCTACAGTGATAAATCTGAGTGAGGGTAAAAGTTTGCAGGACCTGCTTCTCATCCTACAAACAGGCTTTCATTAGCATTCGCAGCACAGGCACAGCTCCTCTGAAACTTGGAAGGTCACCGCAGAGCAGCCTCTCACAGTTGTCCCAGGAACCCTGCCACCCATGGGACAGTTTATTTGTTCAACAGGGTGACACATGTGTGTGAAACTTGGCGGGGGGAGGACAGGAGGACCCGCGCAATAGGACTACTGGAAAATTGCTGGCAGGAAGGGGCCTGGCCCAGAGCCCGGCCGGTGTGTGCGGGGCAGGGGGCTCGCTCTGGCGTTCAGCAGGCTCTGGATCAGCTTCAGCTCAGCACGAGAAAACTTTAAAAGCCCAGCGTAAGCATCACCTCAACTGAGCTTGACGGTGTATAAATATACCACTCAGCATCCTACATAATTCTTGCCCTAGGTTAATTAGGGAAACACTTAACAGGCAACGAGATTTTTCTATAGAAGGCTGTTGGCAGGGAGACGCACTGCAGAGGGTTGGCTAGCATCCTGTGTGAGGTCCTTCTGACAAACAAACTGTGGTGCGTGGTATTCAGGAGGAGGTGCCAAGAGCTGGTTTGGGAAGACATCCCTACTCTGGAAAGCACTTGGGTCTGCTCTTAATTTTAAGCGACTAATGAAAGTGAAGCGCTCTTTGTAAGCGTCTTGCTTTGCCTCCCCAGCGCATTTACTACCTGTCCCTGGAGTTCTACATGGGCCGCACCCTGCAGAACACCATGGTGAACCTGGGCCTCCAGAATGCTTGCGACGAAGCCATTTACCAGGTGAAGTCTTGGGGTACCAGGGTCCCCCTAAGGAACTGGCCAAACTTTTCCACACGGAGGGCTGTGTATCTTTATTTCTCAGGGCTTCCTCCTAAGGATGTGTTATTTTGACTAAACAAAGTGAAGCTTGTCTCTCTGTTAGTGTTTTTCATCCCTTAGAGAAGACCATAGGGGGACCTTGGGGTTCCTTGAGAGTTGGAGTATGGTTTTATCAAACCACTGTTTTCCTGTAGTGGCTGGGAAAATCCAGAAAGCAGTATCCCAAAAAGATTAGGGAGTCCTAGGCTGCAAATAGGTTTCCATTACTAGGAGAAATGATGGCTCATCATGGGAGATGTAGTCTAATGGGGGAGGCTGGGCCAGAAGGGGAAACTGGAGCATCAAAACACCAAATGACAGTTCATACATGCAGGTACACAAGGCACCGCAGAAGCACTGCCAGATAAAAGTGAATCACTGGGAAGGAAGGAAGGGGGGAACTAATTAAAATGTCATCGGATGAGTTCAAACTGGAAAAAACACAGCTGAGTACCACCAAGGCAATCGCAAATGTGAGGCCATGGTTACTTAGGTTTGCAGCCACCTCTGCAGCAGGACAGTGACCTTTTTGACAGAGTATGAGTTTTTGGGCTTTCTCACCCAAAAGCTTTATTTTACCCCTTCCTCTTCCCCCCCCCCACTCCCCCAGATTGATCCGTGTTACACTTTCTAGTGGAAGTTGGGCTCTGTCACTGTCTGTCAAAATGAGGTGCTGTGATTGCAGATGAAACATCCTGGCCAGCCCTTTCCCTGCCAAGGAATGGGAAGGGATTTCCAGGGAGGGACCCGATACGTTTCCTCTCTGAGGTATGATGCCTTGGAGGGCAGACTGTTTTTTTTTCAAGGAGCATCCTCAAGTTCCTTTGCAAGGCATTTTTCATGTGCTGATTAGGCCCAACATGCAAGTGGAGGCTTCCCTCACTGTAGCCTCCAACAATGTAGAGCTCGTCATGGCTAGTGGCCAGCTGGGATGGGAGGTCTCATATCCAGAATGGCTCTGTCACTGAGAGACTTCACCTCGGTTTTTATGACATGACTCCGTCATGCTGTGAATGAGGCTTTCGTGGTTTGTGATTGCAGACCAGTGAAGCGCTGGGAGAGCAGTTTGGGGAGCAACCATGGTGTCAGCCTGACTCCCTGCTGTCCCCCCTGGCACAGAGGTGAAATACTGCTGCCCTCTGAGAGGCAGAATCTCTTGACTCCTGGAGAGTCCTTGCTGCTGGCACGCTTAGCCTTCATCTGGCAGCAGCCTCCGGGCCGGAGAACAAACGGCCCAAGAGATGCAGCAGAGGAGACAACCAATTCCAGCCATGGGCTCTGGCCAAGCTGCTCGGTGGCAAGACGCAGGAAGGCACAGAGCATAACTGCGAATGCTGCAGTAACCAGCTGCCAGTGTGGTCATGCCCCTCCTCAAGGACCAGGCGGCTGTGAGCAGAGGGGCAGCGTGCGTACCCGGGCAGGACTTAGCAGTCACTTGCGCCCTGACTTGGCCGTTCACCATCCTGTCTCCAACAGCAAGTTCGGTTGGAAGGGCCTTCTGGCGCGAGGAGCTGCCAGGAGATGAGTGTTTTGTTTGAGGTCTCTAAGGAAACCTAGTTCATGGGAAAGTGACGTTTGATGATGAGCTAAATTGTTTTCCAGTTAATTGGGCTGCCCAGGGGCCAGAGGCTGGTGAGATGCTTTGTAGAGAGGGTCAGGTCGGGGGATGCAGAGAGTCCTGTGGATTTAATTTCCTGTTGTTTTGGGATCTACGTTTGCCTTCCTCGGAGAGCAGCCCCAGGGCGTGGGCTGTGGGTGCTTACATGTTCTGCTGTGGCTTTTTCCCCAACAGCTGGGTTTGGACTTGGAGGAGCTGGAAGAAATCGAAGAAGATGCTGGGCTGGGAAATGGAGGCCTGGGCCGCCTGGCAGGTAATACAGGGAGAGGGGAGCCCCCTCCTTGTGCAGAGCGCATGGGGACCAAGGCTGGTCTGGCCGGAGGCTGTCAAGCCTGCAGTGGGACAGGATGCAGACCTTCAGCGCGCATCCGCCCTGCAGCCCTTCAGCAGCGTGGTGCCCTCTTGCCTGCCCCTGGCTGGCTAGAAACAAGCCCCCTCCCCAGTGAGAGCATCTAGCAGATGTAGTTGTGTAGTCTGCAGCGCAGCAGGTGGGGCTGCAGCTGAAAGAGGAGCCTTTCTCCTCACCTCCCTGTGAAATCTCTCACTTTTCAGAGGCGCCCAAGCAGCTTCTCATGTTGTAGGCAGATTGTTAGCTGCTATTTTAGTCTGCCTATCCCATGGGCTGGAGATGAGAGCTCCACAATGTAGAGGAAATGCCCAGGGCTAATCTTTACCAGAGCTGCCCCAGCAGCTGAGGGTTGGAAGGGTTTGCCTTGAAAGCAATAATAGTGAAATAGCTGGTGGGGCAACAAGTGGGGGGTCAGAAGCCCTGCATTACCCAGCAGGCAGGCGTAGAGCAAGGTGCGGGCACCTCGGGCAGGAACTCTCACTGTGACAAGGCTGGATTTGGGTTTTTGGTGACTTGTCCTTGTCACCAAAAACTTTGGGATGTTCGTGGTGGCTCAGCAGGATGTGCATGGGGTCCTGCTGCAGGATGTCCCCATGTGTCCCTTCTGCACGTGGATTTCCTCTGAGTAATAAATGTTTCCAGTGGCATTGGGGCATTGGTTGTGGCAGCTCCTCACCCCTGTGCACAGCATGCCATAGCAAGTGCAGCAAGCAAGGGGTGAGGTTCCTTGCAGTGTGACCATGCTCTGCTCTTCCAGCTTGCTTCCTGGACTCCATGGCCACCCTGGGGCTGGCGGCATATGGTTACGGCATCCGCTATGAGTTCGGTATCTTCAATCAGAAGATTGTTGATGGCTGGCAGGTACATTGACAAACTCAAGTCACCCTTTCTCCTTCTATTTCAAGCTGCAGTAGCTGCCTCTACCTGTGGACAAGGCCCAGCTAAACAAATAGCACTGCGGTGCCTTGGGCTGTTCATAAACTGGGTGTTTGACCCCACCACCAGATGCCAAATGGGCTGTCACTTCCTACTGCTTGTGCTGACCCTAGGGCTCTGACTGCCTGAGCAAAGAGAAATTTTGAGGGCGGTGGGGTGCGTGTGCAGCAGTGCAGACACTGACCCAGGGACACACTGACCCAGCTCATCCACACCAGTCACAAACCTGGCAAGTCGGTGTTTGAGCTCAGCCCACAGGGCATGGCTGGAACCAGAGGTCTAACTGCCCAGGGCTTCACAGCACAGCTGCAACAACCCAGGAGTCCCATCCAGCCTGGCGGTGAGTGGGCAAGGGGTCAGGCTAAGAATGGAGATGTGGCTAAACACTTAATGAAGGTGTTTGGTGGAGGTTGAATTTGAACATGATGGAACATGTGCAAGTGCCTGGGGTGCTGCTGCTCCTGCAGGTTCCCTTGGAGACTGGCAGCAGGGACTTAAACAGGGACTCTCCTGTAGCAATCATGATCATAATATTTTGCAAATGAAAACAGGCTAAAAACCTGCCCCACCTGGCAGTTTTCCCTAGTTTATGTCTGGAAATGGTTTCCATTAGGAGTCTTGCCTTGCTTCTGAGCATAAAGGACCTTTCTTCCCCTTAAAATAGCTCTCCATAACTCAGGGAGGGTGAGAGGTTTGAGGGTTGTTTTTTCCTCCTTCCCCACAAAGAAGCTGCAATGCTAGGCCCTATAAATGGTGAAAACGGGAAAAAGCATCCACTAATTGGCTTGATGTTACTTAAAAAAAGAACAGGGGTGGTAGCGATGCTGGGCTGTAGCTCAGACCTGCCCCCGCCTGGCAGAGAAATGCCTGCAGGCACAAAGCATCTCTCCAAGTGCCCCTCTGGTTTCTGGTGCACATCAGCCTTGGTTGCTCTGCTGAATGCACTTCACTCCCGTTGGTGCTGTTATGAGCAGAGAGGAGAAATCCTCTCTGGCGGAGGGAAGAGCAGTTAGCAAGACCTGGGTCACAGGGAGTGGTCTGTGGCCAGGAACAGCACTGATGGGCTTCTAGGGAACCACATCCCATATATCCTGCTATCACGGTCAAACTGGATGTAAAGCCCTTGAGACAGACTGAATGCAGGGGTCTGTGCAATTTGGATGGTTTAAACCTGTACAGCTCTGCAAAGCCCATAGAGGCCGATGATTTATACCATCTGGGAGGTAGTCATCCATGTTTTGAAAAGCCCAGCTGTCTTCTAGAGGCCTCTTCATATCCTTTTTTAAAGCCAGCTTACTAAAGCTTTGCTTTTAAACTGGCCTCTGTTTGGAGAGCCTAGTTTAGCCTTCACTTGGAGAGACAAGCCATCACTTGAACCCCGTTTGCCTCTTGCAGGTGGAGGAGGCCGATGACTGGCTACGCTATGGCAATCCCTGGGAGAAAGCTCGCCCAGAGTACATGCTCCCTGTGCACTTCTACGGCCGTGTGGATCACACCCCTGAGGGTGTGAAGTGGATCGACACCCAGGTACCAACATCTCTGTCGGTGCTGGGCTGGGGGACGGTGGTAGTGTGGAGGGGGAGAGACTGTCCCCAGGCTGCCTGAGGTCAGACTTCCCTTCTCTCCCAGTCTGGCAAAACTTTCTCTGCTACCCTTGCAATTATGAAGGTGACTTCGTTGGCTACAGCTGCAGCTGGATTTGAGGAAAAAGAGGGATGATATTCAGTCATAGCTGCAACTTCAGTTGGGGATGCCTTCTCTACTGATCACCAGCGTGAAGCCACACAGTCTTGCATGGATTTATGTTGGAGGAGGACTGTATCCCTGGCAGCTGTGCTAGGCTCCCTCCACACCGCTCCTGGCTACCGCTCGCTCAAACCCAGGGGTTTTGCAGGTGGTTCTGGCACTGCTGCTGTGAGAGGAGTTTCATCTTGTGGATGAAATTGCCATGGAGCAATCCCGTGGGTGTTTTAATTCCTGTGATCAGAGCAAGTTCCTTTTTCCCAGACCAGCCTGACAGGTTGAGTGCTGTCAGGGGAGGCTGGAGGCATGGTTTCAAGTCTCCAGTCTGCCTGGAGGCCTTGTTTTGTGGCATCGTGGAGAGCAAATGCTTCTTCAGCCTCCCAGAGTTGAGGAGGTAATGCAGTGCTTCAGGAGCACATGCCTGCTCAGAGCACAGGCTGCTGCGTTGTAAATGCATCCCAGTCTTACAGCTGAAGAAGGCAAGCTTTAAAGAAGCACAGATTTATTAAGAAGATTGAAGATGTTTCAGCTTCTCCTGTCTAAGCACTGTCCAGGATGGAAGAAAGAAACACTATGAATATCTCTGGGATTCAGGGACATGATCTAGCCTTATTCCCATGATGTTCAAGGGTCTTTCAGCCTAATGAACCAGCTCTGTCCATTGAAGGAGCATACAGTCATAAAGTCAAGCCATTCTCTTCAACACTAAGAGGTGAAGCTCAGTTGCGGAATCGCCTGGGCCTGCTCAGAGGAGAAATAAACCAGGTCCTTTTCCAGGGACCCTGGTTGTCAAAGGCTGTGCAGTGACCTAGGCCATTCCCAGGACAGACAAGTGCAGGGGTTCAACACCACAGCCCTGTGAACAGTATGGAGGCACTGTGCCAAAGCTCTCTGGGGAAGCAGACATCCACTTGCGGCCTGAGTACCATTGCACGTAACATTGTACATACACACAGTACAGTGTGCTCCTCTTCTGACCCCAGCAGTAGTCCCAGTTTTCAGGGATCCCAAGCAGTGCAGTGGAAACATTGCTTCCTACAAGGAGGTGAATTTTCAGATAGTACCATTAAGGGAACAAGTTGGAAAGGCTCAAAGCAGCCAAAAACACAGTGTCCAAATATAGCATTGCTCAGTTCATGTGATGTGTGCCGCAGTCCCATGGCTCAGGCAGGGCAGGCTTTCTGCCTGCTTCCATGTTCGGAACTGGTAATAGCAGCTTTGAGAGCCTGAGCTCTTGCTGATTATTTCCAGAGGGGAGGTGTTGCTGACACCAGCACGAAGAGGCTATTCAGGGCCAACATGCTGATCTGCCTGGGTTTTCCTTGCCCTGTGAACACAGCTCCTGGGGACAGCCTCTGGCTGCTGGGCTGTCATGCCAGCACACTTGTTCAGCAGGATGCTGGCTCCATTTGCCGGTGTCAGAGAGGTGGCCCAGGCTCTGTGCTGCAGGATCAGGGCCTTGCTGTGGAAGCACCATTCAGCTTTGCTGGCATAAGCCCTCAGCCTCTTTGTTCCAGGCTGAGGTCAGGGTGCCTTGCGTTGCTGCTTGGCAGGTCTGGAGGCCTGCAGATACTGGCACAGCAGTGAGCTGGAGCACACCCGTACTTTGGCTGGCTAGTGTAATCTGAGCTGGGAGCACCAGTGTTACTCCCTGTGTAACAGGGGTGTGTGCAGCATCCTGATGCTTAAGCATCATCCGTAGACTGCATTAATAGTTTCACATTCATGTTCAGTTCACGTGCTGGTGATCTCAGTGGATTTACCCAGGCAGGTTCAACAAACCTTGAACACTGGGTGAACTGCTCCGGGAATGGTGCTGCGGTGGTAGGATTTGGTCTTGGCAGGCTGCAGAAGGCTAACGGGCAGGATTCAGGCTGTGGAGTTTAACCCAGATGGAAACACAAAAGTCCCAGCTGCCCTGGCCCTACCCCAGCACAGACAGAATTGCAGTGGCCAGTTGAGGATGCTTGCAGTGCGCTGGTGAATAACTAATAGTTATGCCAGTTGGTATAGGAAAGTCAGTTGGTTGCTTTCATCTCTCTTTTACATTGCATTGATGGGCTTATAACTCCAGTTTGTCAGTAAAGCTCCAAACAGCTCTGCTTCTTCTGTTAAAGCTTTGCCAGTGGGTGCTGGAATACAAGTCTGTGAAGCTCAGCAGGTGAGGTCCGTATGACAGGCAGGAGTTGTCTGTGTCCTCTGGATTCTTCCTGAAGGGGTTTCAGCCACTTTCCAACCTTCTCTGAGGCCACCATGCTGCTAATCAGAGGGGAATACTGTCCTTTTGCAGGTTGTCCTGGCTATGCCTTATGACACACCAGTGCCAGGATACAAGAACAACACTGTGAACACCATGAGGCTGTGGTCTGCAAAAGCACCCAATGATTTCAACCTCCAAGAGTGTAAGTGCTATTTCCCCACTGTCTCTCTTCTGGCCAGGCTGGGACATGGTTGTTCTGTGTGCATAGTACTTGCCATAGCACTCCCCATCTGGCCTGCTTTATCCATGCCTCCTGGCTACCTCCAAAACACAGCATCCATGGATCACACTACCTCCAAGCACTTCCAGAGCCCTAATGCAGCAGGACACTCATCTGTCCTCCTTCCATCCCCATCATGCTTATCACGCTCTCAAACCCTGCCCTTTCCCAAGTGATAGACCACCTGCCACTGCATTCCCCACATCACCAAATGAGCTGCAAACCCACACTTGACATGGAGTGTCATTTCTGTGTGGCATCCTCCCTTAGTGCTGAAGGAAAAGAGCAGCATAGCCCACCTTACTGTTGGTTTCCTTTGGGTGTGCTCTCTCTAGTGCATTTTTCAGGCTGTAATTGTACCACTGAAGAGCAGATACAGGGCAACTAACATACCAAATATCAGTGCTAGGCTATTACAGAAGGGGAATGTTTTAGACTAGACTGATATGATTCATTCTTCCACACTGGCAAGCGCAGAGCTCTGTGTATCCAAGCAGCACTGCCAGGAGAACTTGTGTGGGACAAGAGGTGATGGCTCTCGAGTCCTCATGTCTCCTCAATTCTTGACTGGCAGCTGCAAGCTGGGTTTTGGACGAGCCTTTTGTACCCTTTAGGAATTGAGTGTGATTGCATTCTTTGTGCTTCTTTGCCCTGCCCCATTTCTCCTTAGTCCTTACACAAGATAGCTGGTTCACTTGCTTCCATTTTTGCCTTCTCTGGCTGTTGTCTTCAGTTTCTGTCTGTCCTGCCTGATGTGTGTGTCTTGAGAAACCGCAGGGAGATGTGCTTTTCTCTTATCCCATCTTCTCCTGTCTCTCTGGTGCCTTTCACATGTGTACATTTCCATTCATACCAGCCTGAATGTCCCTGTTACAAATCTCTGAGAGAAGGAGGAATCATCTCTATGAGATGAGAAAGCGCAGTGTCTGGGACCTGCCTGAATCTCTACAGCTGCTGCAGTGCTATGTGTATTTCTCTCTTGCTGCAGTCAATGTGGGTGACTACATTGAAGCGGTGTTGGACAGAAACCTGGCAGAAAACATATCCAGAGTCCTGTACCCAAATGACAACGTGAGTGACTCTCTTGCCTCTTTCCTACTGCTCGGGATCATCCTCCCTATAGATGTATTGCCTTGTTTGCAAGCACTGGAAGGTCATGGCCACCTGATGTTTTTTGTTTTGGTTTGAGGATTTTTAATATAATAGGCTCGCTCCATAATTCTCAGTGAACAGCCACAGCTTTGCTGGCTCCAGAGGGTCTCTGCTTACTGATGGCAGCTGAGAGTCTGGCCCATATTGTATAGCTGCTGTGATCCCTGCTGCAAGGCAGGAAAGACATATTGCTTCTTCAAATTGAAGGCAATTGGCAATTTACATGGCTTACCCTTTGCAAACGAAAGTTGTCATTTCAGAGGCGGCCATGGGGCGGACTCGTTTCCAGCCCCAGTTCAAGGGATTTCTCACTGCAGGGACTGTCCTAGGCCATACACTCATTGTGCACTGGATCCAAAAGGGAAGAGCCCTCACTGTCTAGTCAAGGTTTAGCATCTGTGCTGGAAAAGCTCATCTGCTGCACTTTACCCCCGTCCTCTCATTCCTGCTGGTGTTTTAAAATAGACCAGTGTGACGTGTAGTGTGCATGGGAGGCAGCTGGTATGTCCAGAGACACTGGCTCCTGGCTTTTGCAGGGAGTCCAAAATTCTTGGTCTAAAAACCCTGTAAAGGGTCTTGCAGTGAGGGATGGAGCTGCGCTTGCTCTGTAGGAGTAGCATGGATGTGGCAGGTTCTGTTGCCCTCTGGAGGCAGCTGTTTGGGATGCTGAGCCCCTTGTCAGTCCCTACAGCTGCTGCCCCCTCAGAGACAGTATAAGAAACATCCACATCTGCCCTGATGAGGTGCTGAACTTGTGAGGCCTCTTGGGAAGCCCTTCAGTGTGGATAGGAGCATCTCCAGGGGTTTGGCTGCTGACTGGGATGGCAGCCGCAGCACTGATGGCTGTCGTCCCTCCACTTGCAGTTCTTCGAAGGCAAGGAGCTGCGGCTGAAACAGGAGTACTTTGTGGTGGCTGCTACCCTCCAAGACATCATCCGCCGCTTTAAGTCCTCCAAATTTGGCTGTCGAGATCCTGTGAGAACATGCTTTGAAACCTTCCCAGACAAGGTGAGTTTGTGGACAGAGAGGGTCCATGGGCATTTCAGCCAGACCTACCTATCATGAAGGAGAACAGGATGCTCAGGACCAGGTGGGGGCATGTGTACAAAGACCCTGGCAATTTGGGTTGGAAAACATGTGATCTCTGGGCCTATTTTCCCAGGGAAAAATTTGCAATTTGGAGCAAAACTTGCAAAGGTTGAATAGTTCCATTCTTGGGAGCTCTGTCTGTTTCTGGGATGTGTGCCATGAGAAGAGGCTTGGGGCTGACCCTTACCCCAACCCCATGCATGCAGGACACTGTCCCAGTCCTGTCACTGCCAGATCTGAGCCCAGCAAGTCTGTGTTGCAGGTGGCTATTCAGCTAAATGACACCCACCCTGCCCTGTCCATCCCAGAACTCATGCGGATCCTGGTGGATGTGGAGAAAGTGGATTGGGACAAGGTAAGCAGAGCTGGGAGGTCCATGCCGAACCTTACAGGGGAAGGAGCTGCTGTCCTGTCCTCACATGAGGTTTCCTTTCCCCTCCTGGCCTGCGCACTTGTGCATTAACCTGCTGTCTGTAATGCAGGCCTGGGAGATCACAAAACGGACCTGTGCCTACACCAACCACACTGTGCTGCCTGAAGCCCTGGAGCGCTGGCCGGTCTCCATGTTTGAAAAGCTGCTGCCACGTCACCTAGAGATCATTTACGCCCTCAACCAAATGCATCTGGATGTAAGAGACTGGGCTGGTCACAGGCTGTGGGAACTCTGGGGGTCTTGATCTGGCTGCCTTTAGGATGGGAATGTTCCTAGGCCCTGTGCTGGGTCACTAATGTCCCTCTTTCTGCCTACCTGCAGCGGGTGGCAGCTCTCTACCCAGGGGACATTGACCGTCTCCGGAGGATGTCAGTGATCGAGGAGGGAGACTGCAAACGTATTAACATGGCACACCTCTGTGTGATTGGCTCCCATGCAGTCAACGGTGTGGCCCGCATCCACTCTGACATTGTGAAGAACTCAGTGTGAGTTGGGGGGCACCCAAGGCAGACACCCTCTCCACTCACTGGGCTTTGCCCTACAAGCCTGGGGGGGCTAGATGGAGTGGTCAGGTGTCAAGGTCTACTCTGGTTGCCCTGCTAGGTATGGCAGGCTGGGGAGACTGTCTCCTTCACGTGTGTGCAAGGTCTAACTCATCTCCCTTTGGAGCTGGTACAGCCCTCGGCATTATGGCCGAGGAAGGGGGTGAGAGGCAGCAGTCCACGGCTGTTACAGGGAGATCCACAGGGACTGCTCTGACTCAGGAGCACATACAGCAGGGGCCCAGCTGAAGCTCTGGATGGTGGTGTGTGGTTCAGAGCTCCCCGGTGTTCCAGGTTCAAGGATTTCTATGAGTTGGAGCCAGAGAAGTTTCAGAACAAGACAAACGGGATCACGCCGAGGCGCTGGCTCCTGCTGTGCAACCCGGGACTGGCCGATGTTATTGCTGAGGTGAGTTGCAAACATCTCGAGTGAGGGGCTGAGCATGATCCCCTTGCTTCTTGATCACCTCTTCATGTGGTCTGATGAGACCCGAGCCTACATGAGTGAGGACAGGCTGGGAGGAGCACACTGGTTTGCACATGTAGCTGTGAGAGTAGCTGGGCTTTAAAGTCAGTGATAAAGAGTTGGACAACATTGTTGCAGAAATTTGGATCTTTGCCCTCACAGTGGCTACACACAACCTGTCAGGCAGTACCGTGGTGTGTGAAATGACATGTCTGCAAAAGCATTTGGCTTCACAGGCAAAAAGGAGCTCCCTTGGAGCTCCAGCCCCAGTTGTGTCTCCTTTGTTTACCAGGCCCTTTAGCACTGGTGTTCGCTTCACACAGTGACATGCCATAGCTGAATAACATCCTGCAATTAAGTGCATCTTGTCCTGCCCATCAGTTTCTCCAGCTGCCAGGAACCTCTGCTACATGTGCATACATCCTCCCTCTAAAGCTCCTTGAGGGAGGGGGACTTGTTCAGGTTCTTGCAAGTGCTCTGTTTCCCCTGTACCTTTGGGCTCCCTGGTGTCACAGAGAAGTAACCTCACCATAGGAAATGGTGCCCCTTTTCCCGGCCAGGGTGCCTCTTCCAAGTCCGAGGCATCTCTGTTGGGGAAGCGCAGTTGTGGTCCCTCTCTTGTTTTTTTCTTTTAGAAAATTGGGGAAGGTTTTATCACAGATCTGAGCCAGCTGAAGAAGCTACTGGATTTCATCAATAATGAGACTTTTATCAGGGATGTGGCGAAAGTCAAACAGGTAATATGCACTGGAGGTAGAGTGGGCGGAAAGAAGGTTAAAGGTACCATGCTGCCAGGAACATCGCAGCAGCGAACACTCACTTCTGACACAAGGCCTAGGAACCCATGCCTGTTCCTCATCAGATTTTCTTGCCAGGAGAACAAGCTGAAGTTTGCAGCCTACCTGGAAGAGCAGTACAAGGTCAAAATCAACCCTTCGTCCATGTTCGATGTTCAGGTCAAGCGAATCCATGAGTACAAGCGGCAACTGCTGAACTGCCTGCATGCTATCACCCTCTACAACCGTAAGTCCTGCCTGGGCAAAGGGTGTCCCCCCCCAGCCTCTCACTGCCAGGGTTCCTGTGTAAAAGTATGCCAGCTGGTGGCTGAGGACTCTTGAGGCTAGCTCTGCCCTCCTGTCACGAGGGGCTTCTCTCCAGGAGGGAAGACAGCATGTCTGAAGGGTCATACAGGAGCTGTGATGAAAAGCTCACAGCCCATATCTCCAGCCCAGCTGGGGCCCAGGTAGCCTCACACCTGTACTGCAAGTATTAGGACTGACATGGTGCAAGTTAAAACCCTGTTCCCTACTGTATGCTTTGGGTCCCTAGCCATTCCCAAAGTAAGGCAAGACAATGGAGCTCTGCATTGTGCTGGCTTGAGTATTTCTCCAAGGACTCTGCAGGCCGTTTTTACCCAGCACAGCTCTGGCAGATGTCTGCTTGGACTTCACGGTCCTGGAAGCTTGCTGGGTCTACGTGTCATGGACTGGGATCCCAGCCCACCTCCTCTGATGCATGCAATAAACTCTGTCCAGTTTATCTTCAGTTGTGTTATGCCCTGCTGTTTCAGGCATCAGAAGCGATCCATCCAAATCCTTTGTGCCCAGGACTATTATGATCGGAGGAAAGGTAATGTGCACTCCAGACTCACTGCATGCATGGCTCAGTGGGGATGGGGGGAAGGTGCTGTCCCCTTTCTGTGGCTTTGCCAGGCCCACTGTAGGTTAGCCAGCATGTGTCTGCTGGCGGGCTCTTCAGGACACGCTTTCATGGACTAATGACTGAACAAGGCCACATCACTCTTTCCCTGTGGCTCAGGACTTCTCCTACCAGTAGGGTGTTTTTGCTGATAGATGTGAACAGCAGAGGTGAGGCCCAGATTCTCCCTGTGGTGAGGACCAGCACTGGCACACCTTGTGCTCTCCCTTCCTTAAAAGGTTTCACCATTTCTGGGCTGCTTTTCTTCAGGCAGCTCCTGGCTACCATATGGCCAAGATGATCATCAAACTCATCACGTCTATTGGTGAGGTCATCAACAACGATCCCTGTGTTGGGGACAGGCTCAAGGTCATCTTCCTGGAGAACTACCGGGTATCCTTGGCTGAGAAGGGTACGTCTGGTCTTCTATAAGCACACGTCAGCAGCTGGGCATGTCCCAGCTGAGCGCAGAAACTGGCTTGCCTGAGAGGCTGTCATGGCCCTTAGGAAAGGCCTGAGGGCTCCACACAGGGCAGGAAGCCAGCTTCATGCAGGAGTGACAGCAGCTGCATGGTGGTGTGGCAGGGCTAAGCCTGGCTCTGGCTCCAGAGCCAGGCTGTTTGGGCTGAGGTTGAGGTCAGCAGTGCCACTAGCAAACGCCCAGGGTTGTTGTGCTGTCCTGGGCCCAGGTCATGGGGGCCTGCAGCGTGCCAAGGATTAACTCCTCTCTCTCTTGCACCCGGCAGTGATCCCGGCGGCAGATCTCTCCCAACAGATCTCCACGGCTGGCACGGAGGCCTCGGGTACTGGCAACATGAAGTTCATGGTGAACGGGGCCCTCACCATTGGTACCATGGATGGGGCCAATGTGGAGATGGCTGAGGAGGCAGGCGAAGAAAACCTCTTCATCTTTGGCATGCGGGTGGAGGATGTGGAGGCCCTGGATCGCCACGGGTTGGTGCTGGGGAGAGCCCAATGCATGCCAGGGCTTGTCAGATGGGGATACAGGTCCCAGCTCTGGCCGTGAGAGCCATGATCTCTGGGAGGGACACCCTCCTCCCTGGGCAGCTCTGGAGCAGGAAAAAGTGGGGGACTGGAGGCAGCCACTGCCCTGGGCTGGTCAGTCAAGGATGCAGCCCAGGCAGGTCTACCAGAGCACAGTGGCTGTGTATGGGATGTGAGCCTGGGCACAAAGTGTTTCAGGCACTGCAACTGATCCTGGAGCCACTAGCAGTGTGCTCTAATGGACACAGCTCCAGGAACAAGGCCCCTCACTCAGGAGCCATACTGCACTCCCTGTCCCAGACACGTTGGGTCCTGCTCTCTACATGCTGGCCCCAAGGGACAGCATCAGTCCCTACAGCCTGTCTCTGCTGGTGCAGGTACAACGCACAAGAGTACTACAAGCACCTGCCAGAGCTGCGGCAGGCCATCGACCAGATCAGCAGTGGTTTTTTCTCCCCTCGAGACCCTGGTTGCTTCAGGGATGTTGTCAACATGCTCATGTACCATGACAGGTGAGTCCTGGCAAGCATTCCCTCTGCTGGGCTGCTCTCAGCCTGCCCAGGCCTCCTTCCCAGCTGGCCTGGGTTCCCTGTGCAGGGGCTAAACCCTGCCTCTCCCCCAGGAAAATGTCTGTGCTGCCTTGTCCTGTCAGGCTGGGACCCTACAGCAGGCACGCCCCAGCCTTACTGTGCTTTGGGTTTCAGGTTTAAGGTGTTTGCTGACTACGAGGCCTACATTAAATGCCAAGGCCAAGTGGACCAGCTGTTCATGGTAAGAACTGCCCACTACCAAAGGGGAGGGATGGGGTCCTTGGCCATGGTAGTGCAGTGGGGAGAATGGGGGGAGCTGGGATGAGCATAGAGCCCTTCTTACAGATACCACATCTTCTGGGTATGAAGCAGGTTTCGCCGCTTCAGGAGCCCCACACCACAGTGTTTAAAGCAGCCAGGGATGTATGGCCAGTGCCCTGCAAGGCTGCAAGCCGGGACAGAGCCAGGTGAGGGACTGACGGCTGACATTGCCTCTCTCCTCTTCCCAGGACCCCCGGGAGTGGACTAAGAAAGTCATCAGGAACATTGCATGCTCGGGCAAGTTCTCCAGTGACAGGACCATCATGGAGTATGCCCGAGAGATATGGGGCGTAGAGCCATCTGCCACAAAAATCCCCCCACCCAACCTCCCCCGGGATTGATGCAGGCACAGAGGGAAGGAAGGAGGGATGGGTTCCCAGCCCAGGAGGCTCACCTGCATTTCACCACCAGTCGGATGGGCTCAGCTCTGCAGAAATAAGGCCTTTCCCTCAGGGGGGTGGAAGGATATGCTGAGGAGCCCTGACTGAAGAACAGGAGCTGGGGGAGAGGGCAAAGGATCCTGTGTTTGTACCCATGTATCCAGACTGCATGTGCTGCATAGTGCTTTTAGTGAGATGACCACTGATAAGTCTTCCACAGCTGTGCTCCGTGTTTAACAAGGGCTTTCCAACTAAATCCTCCCCTCCCTATGCATGCAGCCTGGCCTGGCCTCCTTGACCCTGCCCCATGAGCAGGTTTAGTCAACATAGAGTATGTCTCACATCCTCCTCCAGTGGGTCTGCCAGCCCCAAAGCTAGGGGAGGGAGAGGCCACTCTCTGTCCCTCCAGTGACCCCCTTCCCAGTAACACCTAGAGAAGGTTAAAGCAACTGGCCCCAATGCATGCACCAATGTCAAAAGCTATGTGCCACAAGGAGAGGGCCTGGGATCAGCGACTTCCTTGCCACAGAGCTTGCCATAGCCTCCTCCGACACCTCTTTGTTAACTAAAAGCCTAGCAACCAAACCACTCCAGGGATTTTTAGCCTCCATATGTCTGCATAGAGAGGGTTGTACCTGCCACTGCCAGCTGGGTGGCTGACCCTGCTGGGCCTGTAGGCCCCAAGCAGGCCCTTGGCTCTCCAGGTACAGCTGTGTGCTACCCAGGGGGTGGACATCTATCACATCTCTTACCTCCCTCCATAGCTGGGTCATGCTGCTCTGTGTGTCCTTTCCCAGTGCTGGGATCAGAGTGTAACACCTGTAGTGCTGTGTAGTGCACCAGTACTCCCCTGTGTGACACCAACTCATTAAAACAACCAGAACACCTGCTAATTTGACTTTGGGCTGACTTGTGATTACTCCATGCCTGTGGGTTCAGATTCCAATAAGTTCAGGCCATGACACCTGAAGCCATGCTGGCCTTCCCCAGCTGTGGCTTCATGGGATGTTGTCCTCTGCAGCTGGCATGGAACTGGGGTGCTTGCACCAGCATGGAGGCAACATGCCCATGACAGAAAGGTCAGTCTTGCCAGTGTATGGGGTGTACAGGAGGGAGCTGGTACCAGAGGCTGCACCAGGCTAGCTAAGGCCAAAAAGCATCTACCTGCACTCCTAGCACTGCAGTGGGGGTTACAGTGTTGGGTTTGCCCTGCAAATGGCACACAGGGCTCCTGTACCAGAAATCCCACAGGCAGCTCCCATTTCCCCCATCCTCAGGGAGGAAGCAGAGCCTCAGCTGCAGCCAGACTACAGGCACAGACCCACTGGACTCCAGGAAGGCCACTCACCCAGAGCTGGCAGGAGCCACACAGATTTGTCCACTTCCAGCTGCAGGTTCATTGCCCATGCACAACCCTACTGCAGCCCTGCCACACACTTGGCTGATCTGCCCAACTTGGGAAAGAGTCCCAAAAACTGCCAGGTAAAACAGGTGAAGCTGAAGTGATCAGCAGTCAATGCCTTTATTAAAACTACACCACTTTCAGATAAACATTCCAGTTTAAACTTCCAAGCATATCACTGGCCTACTAATGGGAATGGTGGTGCTAGGATCACCAACACCCGCGGTTCACGTGCTCGACCCTCAGCTCTGTCACACAGGAGGAAGACAGACAGACAGCCTCCAGCTCAGGCTACACTTTGCCCCAAGCCAGCTGCCGGCAGCAGCATTAGCTGGAATGTGCACATCACTCTCCAGAGCCAAGTAAGTGTTTCTCTTTTGTCAGTGCAATAAATACAAGTGCATCAAACATCATTTAAGTGGCACAGTTAGCTTATCATGGGTCAGAAACCTCAGCGACAACCACATTATGGCAGAAGAATCAGTACAAGAACAAGCTACTGTCTGCTTTGCAACTAGTATGAGCCTGCAGATATAACCTGGATGCATGCTAAGCAGTTTACACTACACTGTACACCCCTGAACAGACCCTTCAGGCAGCACAATTCCCTCTGAGCACTAGTGACTAAACCTACAGCACCTGGTACAGTCTACATAGACTGACAGGGAAGGGCCAGGTCCCCAGCCAGACACCACAGAGTCAGCATACGACCTTCTCCCATCTCAGTGCAGAGCTTTTCAGTGGCATAAAACAGCCCCTGTTCTAGCCCCAAGCAGGGCAAGGACATCCCCAGAATCTCTCCCCATTCTGAGGCTCATTTCCACTTCTGCCTCCTGGATTCAAAAAACATGTTGCACTTCAGGATATGGTTTAGTGGGCATGGTGGTGTTGGGTTGATGGTTGGATTTGATCTTCAAGGTCTTTTCCAACCTTAATGATTCTGTGATGCCAAGAGCACAGAAGGGAAGCAGAGGGAGAGATGAGGGAGACATCAAGAACTGCATACCACTGCCTGCTTTTAACTACAGAGGAACAGTGTAGCCACCACAAACAGGAAAACCTGACCTAAGGAGATAAAAGGTAGATGAGGAAAAAAACCTGCCCTTCCCACCCAACAGAAGCACATGTCTGTCTGGGTGTGCACAGGGAGAACAGAAGACATTCATTCCCACATCCTGGGCCCATGTTTTTCATGGAAAGGGGCGATGAAGCAAAACGGTAATCTCACGCTTTCTGGCTTAAACTCCCAGTTTGCCATTTATCCACGTAAGTCACTTCAGTCCTAACAGGAAGTGCATGTGAAGAAGAGGAGCCCCACAAAGTATAGCAGGGATGGGAGCAAAATGGTACAGGAAAGATAAAAGGGCACTAACCTTTTTGACTGAATAGATGTTTGAAAAGGAAGAACAAAAAAATCTTTCATTTTATTTCCAAATGTGTGCAATTAGCCCAACACTTGCAACACATTGTGACTGAAGAGCTAAATAAAAATACCTCTTACCACCTGGATCTTCAGTGTACTTGTAATTACAGCCACTTAGCAAAAAGGGAAGGCAAAACATGTATTTCCTAGAAACAGAACACCTCAAACTCAAGCAAGACACCTGTGGTGTGGAGACACGGCAAAAGCCATTCGCCTACAAATGAGTCTCTATGTGATCCAAAAACAGCAGCAGTGTTTAAAAGTGAAAGAAACACCCTTGGTCATGACACATGTCCTACGAATGTCTGTCCTCGGCGGTACCATGCTGGATTGGCCAGGCTTTGTTGTGCTTTCATTTTTCACGTTTTGGTACCAGCTTCTGGTCCATTTTCACCCCTCCATCCATGTCAGAAAAGAAGCCAACGATGACTTTCTTCTACCATCACAGATGCTGATGCCGGGAGCTGGATTTGCCAAGGGTACACATCAGGACCAGAGTGGGAATCCCTGACCTCCTCTAGTGCCAGGGATGGAAGAATGGCAGACTGACCCACAAGGAGGGGGGAGGCTAATTAGAGAGAGGGGAAGGAAAGAAAGGAAAAATCTTGGTGCTGCCAAGCAGCTAGTCTTCAGTGATGATGCTCACGTTCAGATTTTCCCAGGAATTCCCTAGGAAAGGAAATGACACAGCAGTGACACTCAGCTCTCCTACACTCTGGTATGTGCTGCAGCCTGCAGGTCTTCACATTCCCCCGGCAAATACTAGGGCTCAAGCACTTGCAGCTACAGGGAACAGCACTCAGCTCTGCTCTCACCGATCAGTAGCTCCCACCAGATGAGGCAAGCAGAAGTAGCTGCTCTCCAAGCAACTCCTCCAGAGCATCTAGCTCACAGCAGAGACAAGCCAGAGAGAAGTGCTCCCAGCTTTCTGTGGCTCCCCTTCCCAAAACCTGCTTTGCAGGGAGAGCTCTGACTTTGTGCTAAGCCAGCCCCAGTATCTCACCCACTCTGGAGACCAAATGGGTTTTCAGAAGAGCTGCCCAATACAGGCGCCTGTTACACATCTCTTGCTCCTAGGCGCATGTCATCATGTTCCCCAAAGCCCCAGGCATCAGCCCCGCCCACACCCAAAGCCAGAGGAGACCCCAGTTAGCTGGGCTGTTACCGCAGTATTCGAGGTAGCTCTGGACTCCTGTAGATGTACTTGTGCCGATAGCCGAGGTCTGTGTGGAACGGAACAAACTGCACCTTGTAGTCTTGGAAACTCCGTGACGTTGCAGCAATGTTGTAAAGCTGAGTCCAAGGGCACAGAGGTGAGGGGCATGTGTCACTCCAAATCAGCCACCCGTGCCAAACCATCACCCCTCTCAGGGGTGGTTTATGGGCCCTGGCTTGATCAGCTTTCCTAGCTCTAGCTCCATTTCACTATTGATTTGCCACCTCCAACACCACAGAATCCATAGTCCCTTCAGGCTATGCATTTCTACATACACCTTCCTATCGCTGACTTTTTTCCCAGCTGGGATGTCATTCTGTCCTCACCAGTTCCTCCCACCAGATCAATTTGCAGAGCCATATGCATACCTTCTTTCCTAGATGAAATGGTACCACCGGGTCATCCTCAGCATGAAGGATGAGCAGGGAGCAGGAAATGTATTTCACACTGTAAAAGAGATGACAAAGGCTCAGAGCAATCCCATCACACTCTAACACCAACACACTTAGATCTTCAAGGAAACTGCAATGACAAACATGTCCTGTGGGTCATTAACTGCAGTTCAGATCTGATTATCTGGGCACCATTAATTTGATCTATAGAAAATTTACTACTGAAAGATAGCCTTGGAAAAGCTATTTGCTACTTAAGACCAGAGAAAAGTGGCTCACCCCACTGCAAAGCATCATACCCCAAAGGTTTGGTTTGGTTTCACTAATGGCAACCAAACTCACAAATACTCGGGCTCTTGAATGAAAGGCTCAGTGAAAACAGACAATGTTATTACATGCAGGGTGGCTTATGAAAATGCACAACAGAGAAATCTTCCCAAACCTTCAATGTCCCAATGCTACTGTTTAACATGGAATGTACACTTGAACATTGAGCATAAATCATGTGGACCAAATTAGCGTATTCCTGAGTAGTCTGTGCTCTGTTGCACCTGTCCTTAAGAACAATTAAAAAAGAGCGAGATCCACAGTGCAAAACTGTGTTGCACTTAGAGCTGTGAGAGTAACTGAAATCCCTTCAGCAAGTGTAATGCTTCAATAAAAAAAAAAAAAAAAAAAAGAGCAGAGAGTGAAGTCTGATGTCTATCCTCCTTGATGTTTGCCACAGCTCACTGCAGCCACAGCTGAAACCCCAGCAAAAAGGGAACTCACTTCTCATCATTTGCAAATTTAATTCCGCTTGTCGTGATGGGGTCAAGGAAGAACCAGTCAAACCCAGGGAAGTATCTGTATATCTGAGAGGGAAAATTTGTGTTAGTGGCAGGCACCAGCAGGACAATTATACAAGCAGCATTAACAGGGTAGGCCACTGCCATCCCAGTAACATCCCTTGGCTGCTGGCTACGTTCTCTGCAGCGAGATGGTCCACGTTTCCACTAGTGTTATTTTTCCTCTCCTGTTTCAGGCCCGTCTTATCAGCCTGCTCAAGACCAAGTTCTCCAGGTGTTTGTATGGTCAAGGTCTCTAGATATCATGCTGCTGTCAACAGTATTCCTAGAAGAGAGCTTTATCACAGGGCAGCTCACCAGCCCAGCCACATCCAACACCCATCCTGGGTGTCTGCTCAGTTCAGAGCCAACTCGCAGCCAACTCCGATGGACACATCAGAGTGAGCTTAGCAGGGAAACCAGGCAAGTGCAAAAGGGACACATGGACAGTGACGAAGAGAAGCCCAGTTTTGCCATTGCTTTGCTCACAGCCCACAAAATAGCCTCCTGCAACAGGGAAGCTATAACACAAGAAGAACGGGCTGTCCACTGCTAAGAGCAGAGTCTATCTTCCCCTTGCTGTATTTACTGCCCCTTCTGATCCCAGTTTGTTTTCTTTAAGCAGGCTCCACACACAGCTCTGGTACTGCTTATTGTATTGGTGTTCCCAGGAGCTGCCTTAAGTGCCTCTACCCCTGACGCTTATCACTGCTGCTGCACAAGTCATGCAGTTAGCTCAGCTATATCACTTATAAAGGTTAATTTTTAAGCATACAATTACATGCCACTAGTGTGAGAATCACTGTGTACTTGCCACAGAAAAAGGGTGACTCCGTGCCTCCTCCCGTATGTTGGTGAACGGAGATTCCAGTATCAGGGCATCCGGGGGTGTTTCTGAAAAGCCGAAGGCAATGTGCTGAAATGCAGTGGTGCAGATAGCCAGAAAGGTCAGGGTCTGCCTTATGAAAGCAACTGCCACCACGGTGCACCAAGGACAGCCTTATCACGACCATAAACATATGCAGAAATCTGGGATGCCAGCAGGACCTGAGCTAGGTGGAAAGAGCATCCACACACCAGACTTACCTCTCTCACAAAGGCGCCTCACTAGATTTGTTGCGACCCTGGAAAGAAGAACAATGAGCATTTAATCTGGCACAGGCAGTCTCAAAGCACCAGGCTCTACTGGTAGTAGGTGGCAGAGGTACAACTCAACCGCCATAATGTCAACCCCTCCCACTGTTTGAGGTCTGGGCAGCCAGTCCACAACGACTTGGGTTCCCACAGGCCTCCCATACCCAACTGTCTCAAATGGCATCAGGCATCTGCATTTAGGTAAGTGAACAAGTCCAAGGAAGCAGCGTACCATGTAGCCACTTGGAAAGACCTCCTTTGAAGCGGCACTCAGGCTTCCAGCATATCTGCAGATGTGTAACAGCCTCTTACACCCAGACCACAAGGGCTGAGCAAGAAAGAGGGGGATGAAAGGGTATGGGCAGAGGGGTATGCTTTCCAGGCAGCTGAAGCACAGGGTCCCAGGGTGACACTGCAAGGAGTTTCCAGTGCTGGGTCAGAAAGCAGCAACGTCTCTCCCATGCATCTCCCTAATGGGACAGGGATATTTCCAAAGTTGCTATATCCTCTCAGCACAGCTTATTTCAAAAAAACCTCAAACTCCAAGCTGGCTATGGTCACCAGGGAACTCAGCTGGGGACCACAGTCCCAGGCCACTCAGATTGGGAAATGTCACGAGCATGCTCTAACCCAGAAAGGGATCCTGAATATGGCAAAAATTTAGAGGAAGAGCCAAAGGTAAAGCCTGTGCCTTCTCTCAAACAAAGCAGGACATTTCATATCATAGCAATGAAGAGGTATTATCCTGAAATACCTCACTGTCCCAGCAACACATTTGTTGGGCAGCAAAGCAAGCTGTTGTGGTCTCAAATGGTTTAATGTGCACACAGCTCAACTCAAAAGTAACTCTTATGTTTTCCCTCTGCAAATCAAGAGGGTAAGAGCACATGCTGCCTGCTGAACATGACTCACCTCCAGACAACAATGGAAAGGGAGGAAGCAAGAAAGGAAAGTTAAAAACATGCAAAGGCACTTGACACTTTGAAGTTCCCTGTGCCAGGCATGACCACGTAAATGTCACAGATGGCCAGCAGTATAGTCATACAGGCATCTGCATGAGTACTGACTGCACACAGCGTATTTGCCAGGACAGTAGAAAACGTTTTGTAAGGGCAAGTCTCATGAACATGTGGCTGGTCTACTATACTCTTTCAGAGTATCAGAGAAGCCTGATGTTCTGCTCTGGAGGACATCTAGACATAGGTTCACCACAGGAAGAGAGAGATCAGTGCAGTCCCTCTTTCTCTCCCCTTGGTCAATCTGCATTATATTAAAGTGTCATTTTCCCAGTGTATGCCTCTGGGCAATGAAAGTTCAAGATCAATTCCTGCACACTCATTCACTGTAGCCCTTCTCACTCTGTAGAGTGCAAAGGGGAAGCCACTCTGCAGCAATTATGCCACAGACTCCAAGCCAAGCCAGCCTGGGGAATACAGCAAACAGCACCTTCACCCAAGGTCAGTGTCTAACATTTTTCAGAAGCTGCTAAGTCCCATTGAGATTAGATGCATACCCTGTACCCAAGGAGTGTCCCCATATATAGACAGGGTTGTCTCCACTTCTTGCTTTTATCCAGTCGAAGACGTGAAGGGCATCGTAGGTCATTCCCCTCTCTGACGGGCTGCCTATTGAATCACCCCAGCCTGAAACACAAACAGTCCCTCTGAGAAGCGCACAAACTGGTCAAAGCTCTTCCCATGCAGCCCATATGCCAGTGCAAAGGGACCTGGGACATGGACAGTTTCTGTTTATTTCACTGTGCACCTCCTCAATTTGGGGCTGAAAGCCCCGATCCATCCACAGGCATTTAAACAAGGTAACTGCTGCCTGCCAAGGAGCTTCTGTGTATTTAGTCAACAGCAAAAACAAGAGCTGGATCTCAAACACTGCCATGCTATGTTCTTGCACCTACCCATCTGCAAAAGCCAGCTCCCAAACCTTAGCTGCTTTTGCACTCATGTAACCAATTTGTAAGTGGAGCCTCTAACAGCCTAAGAATTGGTCAAAAAAATTAGGGTCAAAAAACCAAGCAAGTTTCACAAAGCTGCTGCAACATCAGTTTGTCCATGCTGTTCGATCAATGCCCTCAAGCAATTTTCCTGATTGTTTTGGCTCTATTACTATTGCAGCATGTCTACACATCTTATGCTAAGCAGCAAGCATCCCACATCCCTTCCAATGCCTAATAAGCAGCCAGTGAAGCAGCTGCCAGCAGGACTGAAAAACAGGACAAGCTCCTACAAATAAAACTCTCCCAGATGTCTCCTTGGTAAAAATGCAACAGATTAATTTCTTTCCTGTATCTCTCTCTAGTGGCATTACACTGCAGCTATGGCTTAAATACCAAGATGGGGAAAAAAAGGAGCAGCAGATGCCCGACTGCTGGCGGCACAGAGTTGCAAAATGGTCATCACTTCTGTCGACGACATTAGCAATTGTTAGCAAATCATTTGCTCTATGACTTAACTATTGGCTTGTAAAAAGAAGTGCAGGTTCAGTTCCCTGTGTGACCTCAGGAAAGTCAATTAGATGATATCCAAAAGACTACATCTAGGCAGGCTTACTAGTTTCCAGATGCGCACCTGGAGGATGCCTTAACTGTATGCTGTGACAGCATATGTGCCTGGGTCAACCTCTGTTCCTTAGCTCCCAAATCAACAAGGCCTGTGCATGAGGACAGACAGGAGCCAGAGTCCACTGAGCTGGACATCAGGAAGCAGTGCTACCCAGAAAGGCACTGAAAGAAATTTATGGAAGTTCTCTGGATACCCATGAGGAAAAAAAGCAGCAATAAACACATCAGATTAGCTGGCAGCAAATGTTCTAAGACAACAGCTCCCCTAAGGTCCAAAAAAAAAAAAAAAGAGCAACTACTTTGTTGCTTGTACAGAAAGAGACCTCTAGAAGTTTTTCATATTAAAAGCCCACATACCTCTATAATCAAACGTGACCACGTGGTACCCAAGGGAGCTGAGAACCTGGAAGGGAAAGAAACATGCAGAAACCCATCACAAAGACTTCCACAGCAGCAGTGCTCTTGCCTCAGGCCAAGGTGCGGGGATCTAATTTGCAACATTATCAGCCTGACATGGTGGGGCGACAACTTAGAGCTTTTTGGTGTAGCAGGCACAGAGCTTTTCAAACGCTAATCATCTCAGCCTGCTGGTTTTACTTCATTTACTTCCTGGACCTTGTATCAGGCTACCTTAGATACTGATTCTCCCTTTAACAGCTTTGCCCTTAAGATCTGCAAATAACCTATGACTGTTTCCCCTACAAACACTTTCAGGTTTTCCAGTGCTTGTTGGAGCCATCCAAGCTCCAACACTACAACTGCTTCATTTATATTATTCAAATTGGCATAAATGTTAGCATAACATACAGGAGCCCATTTCAGGAGGCTTAAATGTATACATCCAGAACATGTAATTGCTCTATCATGAAGATTTATATTACAGCCAATGGTAACCCTAACAAAATCTGTTAAAAGCAAGTAAAATACCCAATGTTAGATCAACTTGCTCAGTGTCCTGGTTTCAGCTGGGACAGAGTTAATTTTCTTCATAGAAGCTAGTATGAGGTTATGTTTTGGATTTGGGATGAGAATAATGTTGATAACATACTGATGTTTTCAGTTGTTGCTAAGCAGTCAAGGACTTCTCAGCTTCCCATGCACTGACCTGCCAGCAAGAAGGCGGGGGGTACATGGGAAGCTGTGAGGGGACACAGCCAGGACAGCTGACCCGAACTGGCCAAAGGGATATTCCATACCATATGATGTCATGCTCAGCATATAAAGATGGGGAAAGAAGAAGGAAGGGGGGGACAATCAGAGTGATGGCATCTGTCTTCCCAAGTAACTGTTACACATGATGGAGCCCTGCTTTCCTGGAGATGGCTGAACACCTGCCTGCTGAAGGGAAGTGGTGAATGAATTCCCTGTTTTGCTTTGCTGGTGTGGCTTTTGCTTTGCCTATTAAACTGTCTTTATCTCCACCCACGAGTTTTCTTACTTTTACCCTTTTGGTTCTCTCCCTCATCCTACCAGGGAAGAGTAAGCAAGCAGCTGTGTGGTGCTTAGTTGCTGGCTGGGGTTAAACCACAACACTCGGAAAAAGTGCCTGGGTTAAAAAAAAAAAAGCTAAGCATTCCAAGCTACCATTAGATTAGTACCATAGGTATGAACCTAACAGCTCCATGGTAGATCAAAATCAACAAGAAGTCACAAAAAGATTAAAATGTTGTTGCTCTTATGGTCTATGTATGATACATGATTTAAAAAAAAACAAACTACAATCAATCTTAGTATTACACTATACTCTAAATCTTCTAACGGACAAAAGGAAGTCATCTCATACATAAAACCAACACTTCTAGTGTAATTGAAATCTTAACAGCCTGAACAATTACTGTTACTAGTTCAGATTTCATTAGTACAGAAAAAAAAAGAAAAAGAGGACAACATAGAAAAGAGGGGTGTTAAGGTAAGTTGGCAACTCAACTCCTTTGCTGGGAGGACTAGGATGGTGATGCTTTCCCCCAGTTACCTCTAGGATCCATCTGGGGCTAATTTTCGTACGTTTCAGACATGCACTGGACGTTTCTCTCTCTTCACTGGTCTGTGACTCCATGTTACATCCCAAATCACCTTAGGGGGCATGTTCAACATGCATTGGATATATTCTCTTTGTTACCTCTAAACCCATTTTTGCCCAGCACCTAGGTCTGCATTTCTTCAGCTGACCACAAGCATCTTGTGCACAGCAATATTCTCTATAACACTATCTGTATGAGAATTGTTACTATGTGCATTACAGTTATGGCTATGCCATGTAATTATGCAAAGCTCAGCAAAAGTAAAACCAGCTAGCCAGTGGCCACCTGGTTGTGAGACAATTGCTTTTACGGCTAAACAAGCTCAAAACAGTACTCCAGGGATGTCCAAAACAAGGTCAGAAGAAGCCTTACAAGCCTCAGCCATGTATACTAGCAGTGGCAATACTATATGCACTGGATTACAAGACCGCAGTTTCCTCTTTTGTCAGTCCACCAACTGTAGGCTATCGCTCCCAAGTCCAGCAAGGATACTGCAAACCCTCCTGCAGCTCAAGGCTTCTCATCAGACTGAGCAATGGATTTTCTCAGTGGTGTTTACCCTTTCAGTTTGCCTCATGATAGCCTGTGCAGGTCTGAGGGCAGTGCATAGCTCTTTGTTGTAATGTGCTGCCATTACTCGGTTGCCGAGTGTTTGATTTTACAGCCAATGCAGCTTGCACAACAAATAAGATTGCTATTGAGATGACAACTACAGGATGCAAAACCAAGTTCAAAACTCCCGTTAGTGGCAGGACACCATTCTCAGAGGGATCGCAGGCAGCAGCAGTGCTCAGTGGTTTGGACTGCACAGCACTGTGGCAGATCAGATATCTGCTTGGTGTGCAATATTCGCTACCTTCAGGGCTCGTTGCACCTCAAGCTGGACTTCTAGCATTAACAGTTGGGTTAGCATTTGTTGCAATTTTTTAAATAACACACCTAATGGTACTGGGACTATCACAGCATACAACTGGAATGACACCTGTAAAATGAGCGTTACTTCTAAAGGAATAGTACAGTTTTAACCTTCACAGACTACATATAGAGATATTATCTGGTAGAGTTATAAACAATCGGACAATTTACAACAATTTGGGGACACACAGTATGCATACAAATACAACTGGAGCCTGACTGGAAATGGTGAGTGCACTTCCATTGTCCCACTAGGATCTAAATGGTCATCTGAAGACAGAAAGCCAGTAACTTCAGTGTGCCCTGATGCTCACTGGCACCCGAGACTAACACGGTACATCATGCTCACCTTTGCTGCACTTTCTTGCATTATTTCTTGGCACTAGCCATGGGGTTATGCTACTCCACTACCCCTCTTTTAATGCCATTTTCCCACTAACAGTTACTTGGAATTTATATTAGTAGATGCAACTGCAACAGCTTCCAAGTCACTCAAAGCTCCTTTGCCTTTTGCTGTTCAGGTCTCTTCAATTACTGTTTCTTTTTCTTTGGCTCTAAATTCTTCAAAGGGGTTCCGTTGGAGGTAACAAGGTCCATACTGTGAGTACTTCGAGAGCAAAGGCCCTTCACAGCAGAGATATTAAATATGCAATTGTTCTGCTCTGGGATCTGCACTCATATGTTACTGTTTCTTCAACATCCTCTTGCAGATAATTATGATACCACCACAGAGAGATGTGGTTATGTATATACAGCACCACAGTACAGATTATCACTGCAACCTACATAACCATAGTAGAATAATAATGTGAAATATTAATTAACAAATAAGGTACTGCAGGTCAGCTTTTTCCCATCAGAATCACTATATACCATTTTTTATATGTTCACTTACATATTGGACCCCCTGACTGGACATGCAGAAGACAAAGTTCCTTCTTACAAAGGTTGGTTTTCAGCTTTACAGTGTGGTTTTACTGCTAAAATATCAGATACAATCTAGCTTTTTCCAGGCCATTAAAAATAATTTAACCAGCTAACAGTCTACCTGTCTTCTACGTTGTTTGTTACATGTCTTCTCACATGTTTGTTATGTGTTGGCTGCATTGGTAGCATCTCTTCTCAGTAACAAATAGATGAACTTCTATTTTAATTAGCATCTGCTACTCCTAGAAACAGATTTTTACCACCCTCTATTTCTTCTTAAAAATACTTTGATATCACTCGCATAGGACTAATATTTTCAAAGTCTGTATCCCAGTTCCACTAGAGACTTTATTATCCAAATACACCTACTACTTTTATCTCCTTAATTACTGATAATTAACTGATAAAGTTCTCAATTCAAACCTTTTTTCTTCTTTATCACCATCCTAGATTTCTTTTCTGTTTATACTCATGTACACTTTCCACCTGTGCTGTTGGGCTGGTACCCACCGCACTCTGGGGGCTCAGCCCCTGCAGCAGGAGAGCATCACTGTTCACCCCAGGTCACTGTTCCCATGGCAGCTCTGCCTTCTTCCACCTGAATATTCACCTTCTCCCCCTCTGTTTGTCCTCCTGCAAACAGCCCTTCAGCACATGGTTCTTCCCCTGCATTTACCTCAGAACATCAGTCTGACCTGCACCAGCCACCACCGGCACTTCATAACTGTCAAAGACCACCACAGTGTGGCCTCCAGCTTTCCTTAACCCCAGAGTCTGAACCCCTAAATACAGCCCTACCCCCAAATCCTGCCGCTCAGCACAGCCAAAAGCAGCAAGGAAGCACCTGAGACAGTGGCCATGCCTAGAAAAAGCATGGAGTCTCCTGAAGAGGGACAGGAATGGCATGATGCACCCCAGCCAAATTCCCCTCTTGCCTCTGGGAGCCAGGAGCTGCAAGGCTACACAAAGCAAATGCACCTGGCAGAGTGCAGGAGATGCTGCAACAGTCTGTCTCTTGTCCTGGTCAGCTGCCAAAAGCACCAGCCCTCTCATAGCAATAAGCAAAGAGGATGCCCTCTATACACCCCCAGACATAGGCAGCAGCAATCTCCATGCTCATCTAAACCTAGGCAGGCCATGCTCAGGACCCTTGACCACTAAGACCTGCCTCTTCACAGCCCAGCATGGCACAAGCCAGCGTGCCCAGTTGTCCTCTCCGTAGCAGAAAGCAGGGACAAGAGCCTGGACAAAGATGAAGAAGGTCATCTCATGCCTTTACCAAAGGAAGAAGCTGATAGAGCCTCCCATTCCTGCACCCACCCATTCAAGTCAAAGCCAAGATACAGGTGAACCACTTACAGAGGCTGATTGCTCCAAGGATCTGCCAAGCCCCAACCACAGGCATTGCCGTGCTCTTACACTTCAGAGGTGCCTTTCTCCTCCAGGGAAAAGAAGAGATGAGGCTGAAGAGGAACAGGAACAAGCCGGAAGAGCAGCAGAAACTGCCACTACCACCACTGCAGCTGCCAGAGCTGTAAGGTGCCCACCTTAACCTTCACAATGCCTGTAAGTTGCCCACCTCAACCTTCACGATGCAGGGCCCCACACTAATAGCACCCTCTGCTAGAGCACGGCTCTGCTGACCATGTATCTTCTTTCCTAAGCTGGCACTGGGCAGCTGCAGCACCCAAACACCCACTTCCCAAGAGGAAAGCAGACATGCAAAGCAAGGCCAAAGTACAGCCTATCACACAAGAGAAGGAAGAACCTCCACCATCAACATCCAGCTCCTCCTGGTGAAGGACAGAGACACCTGATGACAAGCTGTAACATCCCCGTCTGAAGTCAACAACCTTGGGCACAACCCAATCCCATGCGCTGCACTGACAGCCTCTTCTGTTTTAATCTTTTTTTAAGAGTATTTTTCTTTCTTGTTTTTCCCCTTAGAATTAGTTCAGAAATAGTCTCAGATGAAGCCAGTAAGATTTCAATTGGCTTTGCAGATAACAGGTATTTCCTTTGACCCTTAACAGGATGTTTAGTGTAACAATGCCAAAATGTTTTATTTATAGTAATTACTTACACTCCTATAACAATACTGTATTGTTTCATGTGCTGCTGTAAAGTTGCATAACCTCATGCAGTGGGCAAAAAAACCTCTGCATCAACTCTCCACTATCCCAGCACATCAGTGTAATAATAACTAAAAGCTTCACTGCCAAAGCCTCAACATACAAGTATGAATTGCAGAAGGAGTGTGAATAATAATGTGAATAACACAGTGACCCTGAATACACTGGTAACTCTGATATCTGGAAACCAGGCCTCAGCAAAGAATAACTGGACACTTGTCCAGACTAGAGGAAAGCATGACCCTCAAAGCAAGTTTGTATCTGGTTACTGCTCCACTGCTGCTCCTCCTGCTGGCTTCCTCACGGCTTATGCTTCTGGTTACAGTCTTCAAACACACATCAACTCAGGCAAGAATGATTTCGGACACCTCCTGCTCACAGACTGTGCAGCAGTGACAGTCTCAATTTTCAGTGCTGCTGCTGAGAAGAGCTGCTTACATGAATCACTCCGAAAGGACAGAGACCTCTTACAATTATTATTTCCCTCCTGAGGCTTTTCTAGAGGGTGTCCCCTGCTGCTTTCAAGCCTACCTAGCAGCACCAGCAAAAAGGACAGCAATTCAGCCTGTTTCATTCTGCTGGAATAAGCACAAAGCCAGCGTTTTGGACATGGTTCTGGTAAGCCCATGTGTGTTTTCACATGGGAGTAACTGACTGAAAAAGAAAAATTAAGCAACTTGTCTATGTTCTCAGAAGCAAAAGGAACAGAAACCTTGGTGTTTGGAAAACTGTGTTCTCCATATGTTTTCCACAGAGACACACACAGAGGCACGCAGTCTTTGAGTATTCTGAAGCACTGCTACTCTTGCTCAGTCAAAATCACGGGCTGGATCGATGGGCCAAGATCAACTATATGAGGTTCGATAAGGCCAAGTGCCGGGTCCTGCACTTCGGCCACAACAACCCCACACAACACTACAGGCTTGGGGAGGAGTGGCTGGAGAGCTGCCCGGCAGAAAAGGACCTGGGGGTGCTGGTTGACAGCCAGCTGAATATGAGCCAGCAAGTGTGCCCAGATGGCCAAGAAGGCCAACAGCGTCCTGGCCTCCATCAGAAACAGTGTGACCAGCAGGAGTAGGGAAGTGATTGTGCCCCTGTACTCGGCACTGGTGAGGCCACACCTCATATACTGTGTTCAGTTTTGGGCCCCTCCCTACAAGAAAGACATTGAGTTGCTGGGGCATGTCCAGAGAAAGGCAATGAAGCTGGTGAGGGGTCTGGAGAACAAATCTTACGAGGAGCAGTTGAGGGAAGTGGGGTTGTTTAGTCTGGAGAAGAGGAGGCTGAGGGGAGACCTTATGGCGCTCTACAGCTATCTGAAAGGGGGTTGTGGTGAGGTGGGTGTTGGTCTCTTCTCCCAAGTAACTAGCAATAGAAAGAGAGAAAATGGCCTCAAGTTGCACCAGGGGATGTTTAGACTGGATACTGGGAAAAATTTATTTACTGAGAGAGTGGTCAAACATTGGAACAGGCTGCCCAGGGAGGTGGTGGAGTCACCATCACTGGAAGTATTCAAAAAACGTGTAGACGTGGCACTTCAGGGCATAGTTTAGTGGGCATGGTGGTGTTGGGTTGGTAGTTGGACTTGATGATGTTAAAGGTCTTTTCCAACCTTAATTACTCTGTGATAAAATCCAAAACAATTCCTCTGCCTGTCTTGGCCAGCACAAAATGCATTGCAGCATAGGCTAGTTCCCAGAAAAATTACCAAATTGATACACGACAGTCTCCTCAACAAACTTTCTGCAACTCATTAGATGAGTTCTGCAACTCATCCTTTTTTCTTAAAGGAAAACAAATATCACCTGCTTCCTTAGGGCTGCCAAACAGCATTTTCCAAGTGATCTGAATTAAAAAGACCTTGCAGCAGGGGATCTTGAATAAGGAGCTGCATTGCAATAAAGCTTTATGAGTGCCAACACTCTGACACAAATTATAAGGAGAAGGGAATGATAGCTAAATCTATAGGAAAAACACAGACTCAGACCCTTCTGAAATGAGCCAGCAAAAACAATTATGGCTCTTCTAGAAACATGTGATATGAGACCAAGAAATCGCGTGTGAGAATTTCAGTCAAGAGAGTTTAATAAAATAAATTATCACAAAAGTCATTAGGCAAAAAGACCAAAAGCAGCTGAAGTTGCCTATTCTCACGTAACGCACCACAGCGCTACATCTAGGAAATTCATTTGGTATTGTACAAAATCTTCAGCACTTGAAATGGCACCACTCATACAAATGCACTGTGCCATGGGAAAGGGGGAAACCCAGGCTGAACATACCTGCCTGATAAGTGATAAAGTAAGCCCCTCACTAGCAACCCTGAGAATGTTTTATTGCAACAAATTGTTCTGTGAATAGCCAAGTACCAGCTTTGTCACCCTGGCCAACTAATGGACCAACATGGAGGTTTATACTGGCTCAGCCCGACCTTTTGGCATTTAAAAGAACAAATTTCACCTTCAAAAGTTTGAAGAGTACAAGGAATCTGAGCTGGCCTCAATCCACCTATTTTTTCCCAGCAGCTGGTGATGTATGGCATCATGTATGGTATCCTCACAAAAAAACCTGCATTAAGACCAGTGCCAAGAAGAAACAACAGCAAGTTATGGTTGTTGATGACTCCCTCCTGCGCGGAACAGAAGTACCCATTTGCAGACCAGATCCTCCTTTCAGGGCAGTTTGCTGCCTCCCTGGGGCCCAAATTAGGGATGTCACCACAAGAGTGAAGACCTTAGTACAACCTTCTGACTACTATCCATTCCTGCCCTTTCACTAATGGTGTTGCAACAGAAAGTCTGAGGTTGATCCGAAGAGATTTCAGAATGCTAAAAAAATCAGGAGCACAGGTAGTGTCTTCCTCAATCCTCCAGTATGGGGGAGACTTTGGAAGAAACAGGCGAGCCCAGGATATCAATAGCTAGCTCCAGGACTGGTGCTTTGGTCTTTCCACCAAAACCTTGGGTTTTTAAACCATGGAGGAGCCTTCAAGACACAAGGTGTGCTGGGGCCTGATGGGATCCACCTGTCCTGATGGGGAAAACATATCTTTGGGCATAAGTTGGCAGGACTGATCGAGAGAGCTTTAAACTAGAATCAATGGGGGGGAAGGAGATACCAACAGGATTGCAGTAGGTAAGCCATGGGTTAGCATGGCATCGCCTGCGGGTGGCAATGCTAGTGGCAACATTTACACTGCTCTTGGGAGCATGGAGGGCTCAGGAGCATATCCAAAATGCTTGTACACCAACAGACACAGTATGAGAAACAAAGAGGATGAACTGGAAGCACTGGTCAGTTCCCAGAGCTACAACATCACTGGTATTAGTGAGATTTGGTGGAATGAGTGCTGGGATGGAGGGCTACAGTATACCCGCCTAGTGGATGAAGGGAAGATGGTGGATGTAGTTTTTCTGGATTTTAGTAAGGCTTTTGATACTGTGCCTTGCAGCATCCTTCTGGACAAGTTGTCTAGCTGTGGGATGAGCAAGTTTATGGGTGAAGAACTGGCTGAAGAGCAGAGATCAAAGGGTTGTAGTGAATGGGGCTAACATCTGTCTGGCAACTAATCACCAGTGGTGTTCCTCAGGGTTCAATTCTAGTGCCAGTTCTGTTCTATATATTTATCAGTGATCTGGATGCAGAAGTTGTATGAACCACCAGTCAGTTTGCTGACGATACCAAACTGTGAGATGCTGTTGACTCTCTTGAGGGACAGGAGGCTTTGCAGAGAGACCTAGATAGATTGAAGAAGTGGGCAATGATTAAGGGGAAGAAATTTAACAAGTCTAGATGTTGGATTCTGCACCTGGGATGGAGTAACAGCAGGCACAAGTACAAACTGGGACAGGAGTGGCTGGAGAGCAGCCCTGCAGAAAGGGATCTGGGGGTGCTGGCTGATGGTAGCCTCAGCAGTGTGCCCTGGCAGCCAAGAGAGCAAACTGCATTCTGGGGTGCATCAAACACAGCATAACCAGCCGGTCAAGAGAAGTGATTATCCCACTGTATTCAGTGTTGGTGTGGCCTCACCTTGAGTACTGTGTGCAGTTCTGCGCCCCAGAATTTAAGAAGGATGTGAAGGTCCTTGAATACATCCAAAGGAGGGCAACAAAGCTGATGAAAGGGCTTGGAGGAATATCCTATGTGGAACAGCTAAAGACTTCAGGTTTATCTAGTTTGGAGAAAAGGAGGCTGAGGGGCAACATCATTGCTCTATACAGCTTCCTGAGGAGGGGAAATTGAGAAGGAGGTGCTGAGCTCTCCTCCCTGGTAGCCAGCGATAGGATGCATGGGAATGGTTCAAAGCTGTGCCAGGGGAGGTTTAGACTGGACGTTAGGAAGCATTTCTTTACCAAGAGGGTGGTCAAACACTGGAACAGGATTCCTAGAGAGGGGGTCAATGCCCCAAGCCTGTCAGTGTTTAAGAAGCATTTGGACAATGCCCTTAATATGCTTTAACTTTTGGTCAGCCCTGAAGTGGTCAGGCAGTTGGAGTAGATGATCGCTATAGGTCCCTTCCCACTGAAAATATTCTATTCTATGATGGTGAGTATATAGATACTGGTAACGTATGAAAGAATATTCTTAAATGGTACCTTAAATTAGTATACTAGTAAAATCAATCAAATTACAGTTGTGATTAAATAAAATTTTTAATTTTTCTTACAAAATGTGTTGCGAAAGTATTCCTGGCAAAGAACCTCATTAACTCAGTTGGAGCTGACAGTTTACAACAGCAAGTAAAAGACCTTTAAATATCTTTTAATATGGGGAAGTGTGGTCACAGCTTCCAGACCCCTTTTCCCATACACACTTCATATCTAGAGGAGACTAAGAGCCCTAAGCTATCTTCCTGTTGGCAGTGGGCTGTTATGAGCAGTCTTCTCAAGTCTGTGCACATCTGATGTGTTAATGCAACTGCTTGGACAACATGTACAGCCACTTACCTTGTAAAGCTCCACGCGGTGATCCCCTCCTCTGGCAGAAGTGATTCATGAAGAGAAGAAAAAAATAAACCACATGTGAACATTTAAGCTTCCAGAAACAGACTTTCCCAATTGCCTCAGGCTTCCAGTTTAACACAAACATGCCAAACATAAGAAACACCGTAACTGCTTTGTCATAGGCTTCAAGGAGACAGCAAGGCTTTGCTGAGCTATGCAGGACATGGTTTTAAAGTCAACTTCTCCCTATAAATCTCTTCTCACAGCAGGTAAAAATGAACTTTTCAACCCACCCTCCTATCGGCCTTTTCAAAGCCTGTAATACATCCAAACCAGCCTGTCCCTGTTGGCTTTACAGACCCTGTGCTCCTGCCACCAGTGCTGCCCCAGCCAGTAACCCCTGCTCTCCGAGGTGTGATGCCCTCAGCAGAACTCACCACATGAACCCAAGCAGCTGGCCCTTGGATTTTCTCACCTGGCTCCAAGCACAGGGACAGAAAGGACATGTGCAAAAGACTAAGCAGAAAAAAACAGAGCTGAACACTGTAAGTAAGTCCACAGGAAGAATCTGCTTTAATGTTTTTTTAATAAATTGAAATAAAATGGAGAGTGAATGTGCCATTACATGCTTTAAAATATATCCACAACACAGCTAATCCACACTTACACTTTATTCTAATATAGATGTAAGAGTAGATTTACTCCTGCACTCATATGAAAACTCTAAAACATTCACGCTATGACTGGTTTGGTCAGTGCAGCCTCTAAACCAAAATGCCACTTCCCAGACCTCCCTCTAAGAACACATGCACTTGCCAGCCAAAAGCTATCAGCTCCAACCGTCCTACAAAATACCTAATGCAGCCAAAAACACTCAGGGCACAATGCAAGGGGTTGCTTGTAAGTAGTTTTGAATCATACAAGTCTGAAGAAGAAAACACACTTGCTTGAAAAGTCACCCTTTATGTGCACACATTGGTGCATTTTCATGCATTCCTCAAAGTGCAACAGAGGAATTTTTCCTAAGGGGAACAAGTAAACATAACATTTTTGCCTCAGCTCCAGACCGCTCAGTCAAACCAGAAAGTCAAGGCAGTGCCTTTTACTTATGGTTAATGCAGCCCACATCAATAAAGCAGCCCTTTGACAAGAGACTGAACGTGCAGTGTAGAAACATACAGCGATATATATTAAAGCTGAAATGGCAAAGCCAATACCCCTCCAGCTTCTCCAATACACAAGAGTAAAGGAAAATGTGAAATATGTAATGGATCCATAGCTCAATATTTTATCCCAGTAGCACTTGGGGGATGCAAGAAGTAAATCTAATCAATATGCACTTAACAGATACTGGTCCCAATTTACCACCATTAAGCTGCAGAATAGCTTCCATTAGTATCATTTGCTACACCCAATAAAGGCAGGAAAACAAGTGAAGCAGTATTTGAAAAATAATGCAACAATTTGATTAAATGTTGTAATACATCAGCACAAGATGACAAGGCCAGTTTCAAAAAACTCATCTGCTCACACATTTCCTGGCTCACAGTATGCATCTTCCACTCCATGCCCTTGTACCAAAAAAGATCACTGCTAAGACAAAAATTTAGGTGAAAAAAGTGCAACGTTCCTGCAACGTAAGGGCTAGTGAACCTTCACTACCAACACAGTTAAAACAGAGTTTCTTTGCTTCGCATCATGAGACTTGTATTTCTGCAATGTTTCTCCTCTTGCAGGGTATCTATGAGCAGTCATCAGTTTCAAAAGAACATGCACTGGCACTCAAAACTCAGAAAGTGGCTGATACTCTTTGTAAGGTGCATATTAGTAAGGAAAAAGACCATGTTCTAATAACTGAACTAAAGCACTATATCATGCAGAGATGTGGCAGTAAGAACATGATTCTGAGAAACATCCAAGAAGTTTCACGCTGCACTAATAGTTTTTACCATCCAGCGACAAAGTATAGAAAACCATCCTACTCCTTAGCTCATACACACGGTCAACTATAAAGCTACAAATTTTAGAAATGCTCCCATCCAGACAAACGTCCTGTACGTATGCAATAATGAAACAAGACCGGAACATTACCTTCCTCTTTTCTTCTGATTTTCCTTCCTCAGAATGTGTTACATGAAAGGAACTGGAAAGCTTACTTAATGCATTTAAATCACATATACAGAAGCACTAATACTATCCCATGTCTTGTTTCAGAGACCACTATACTGGAAAGAAGTACTTCTCCCTGATTTAGTTAGTGTCAAGCGTCCATCTAGCAGAGCATACAGGTAAACTACAATAACGGGTATCTCCAATAATGGCAATAAATCTATTCCCACATTCAATAAATGGAGAGGCATAATTTCTTAAAACATGCTTCCCTTCTAAAAGAAAGGTGAAGCACCAAACTGATTTTAGATTTTATTTTGGTTTTAATCATCAAATAGTTTGGGTTGGAAAGGACCTTTAAAGGCCATCTAGTCCAACCCCCCTGCAATAAGCAGGGACATCTTCAACTAGATCAGGTTGCTCAGAGCCCCGTCCAACCTGACGTTGAATGTTTCCAGGGACGGGGCATCTACCACCTCTCTGGGCAACCTGTGCCAGTGTTTCACTACCTTCATCGTGAAAAATTTCTTCCTTGTATCTAGTCTAAATCCACCCTCTTTTAGTTTGAAACTATTCCCCTTGTCCTATTGCTACAGGCCCTATGAGAGAGTTTGTCCCCATCTTTCTTATCAACATATTGAAGCTGTGGCAAGCCAGGAAAACACAGTATGAAACAAATCTATCACTGTTTTGTGCCTCACCTTGTTCCCGCATTGCCATGCAAGTAAAGGATTACAGGATGGCTGGAACCTAAAGTATCTTCAAACCACAGCTGGTCCTTCCCTCGTGCATTCTTCCATAAGGCTGCAGGAACCGTGTGCCTGTATACAAAAGGAAAAATTACACTGCCCTGTTACTACTCAGTGTCTGCCACTCAAATTATGAGTTTTTCTGATCAACTCAACTCAGGATTACACACCTCACACACACTCTTCATAAAACTTGTCATGATTACCCAACAAATGGCCAAATCTAAGAGGTAGTGGCTAGGGTTATTTCTACATTTTCACCTCCATCACTGTTGCCTTCAAAACTCAGGGCTGTGCAAGACAAACTTCACAGGCAAACCCAAAGCACAATTACTGAACTTCCCACTGTTCTGAAGAAAGAATCTCAATTCCTCAGCTTTTATGGTACTTAATTACTTCAATTAACATACTTATAGACCATAAACAAGAGTCACAACTAGGTCAGCAGATAATCAGAATAATCAAAGTCAGCTGGTTTTGGAAAGAACATTCAGTAAGAGGCACATCTGACTCCATAGTCAATCTGAGGAAAAGGAGGCGCTCATAATCTGATGAGATCGTGTATTTTGTTTTCTGACACTAGATTCCTGAAGGTGTAACATTTTAGCTGGAAAAGCTACAGTCTAGAAGAGCCAGGAATTTTTAACTCTCAGCTGTTCTTCTGCAAATAATATAGCTGGGCAGCCTGTTAGAAAGAATTCAACACTGGTAGAATGGAATGAGAGGAATGACAGACCAAAGAGAAGGTAGGCATTTAAATTGGGTAATTACTCTAGAAGACAACCACTGAAAGCAAGCACATGCCCACAACCATCTCAAATTGTTGAGAAGGGGGCTAGCTTACAGCTGTCAGAAGTAACTTAAGTACTCACATGCCTTTCTACTTGGAAGAAAGACAAACTCCATCTACCACACCTTCCTCACAGATGTAAAGCTCAGAGGACAAACCAACACAGGGGGAAACAATGTAAAAACTCTACTTGCATGCAAGCAGCCAGCAGACATCAAGTACTGGACGAGGAAAAGTGCCCTAACAACTGTAGGACTTAAAACTTCTCCAACTCTTCTGCCTCAAGACTTTTGCAAGCTTATGAACAAAGCAGTCCGAGGACTTTGTTTCAGAAGTATACCAAACACAAGACTTTACACTGGCATTAAGGCAAAGCTCCAAACTTTCATGAAAACCTATCTCACAAGTATCAAGACAAATGACATGGACTCTGAACTGCCACCACAAGGCTGGAAGTCCTGTTTTAATAAAGATACACAGTACACTTGTCAGGGAAACAAAATTAAAAATCTCAAGACTGCAATCTAAACTTATTCAACAGCTTAGCGGGTGGAATTTTAATTGTTCATGTGAAGATACAAACCATTATTTACCAGCCTATCCTGGAAAGGCTGAACTTCCAGCTTCTAAACATATCTTTCAACAGAACCCACTTAAAGGGAAGGAACCATCTTTATGTAGCAGGGTATCACTGTCCCATTCAAAAAGACAAATTCACCCTCAAGTGAAGAGAAAGCCTCTACTGCATTAGTGGACACATACAAGTTACACACACTTAACTGAAAACTCCAAATGATACAGCTTACAGATTTAACATCATTGGCTGTATTTAAGGAACAGCCCCCTTCCCTTCACACCTGACATCATATCTAGCCTTTTTTTTCAGATGTTTGCTGCTCTTGCATATATATTCAAACTGCAGGCACTTTTTCTTCAAAGCCAGTAGGAACTCTTCTGTGGCTTTGAAACTCCTGGTGTTGAGACACAATAGAAAGTGATCATGAGAAACAGATGCAGGGGCTGGTTTGAGCTGGTCTTACAATACAGGAAGTACTGAAAGCAGACCTTTTCAGACAGAGAACCAGTCATCTGAGCTGATCCTGGGTAACAAGGAGCTAAAATGAATTGCCCTTGCCTGGGACCAGAAAATCTTTGTCAGGAATGAATGACAAGTGAGCTCTGACACTTGTTTCGTTAAGAGAGTAAAGACAGTAAACTGCGTCTTCCATTCTCACCCACTCTCCAAACCTTACACGTTTCATGCACAGAATATTCTTCCTCCTTTTCTGAACACTTTGATCCTGTTTTTCTATCTTCCCCCACATTTATTTTGCAAAGCAAAATATGAACAGCAGTTGAATGACAAAACTTCTAACTCCTTGGGTCTCATCTGATATGGAGACACGATCTTTATAGCAATGCAGACCTGTAACCTTTACAATTCCAAATTATGAAGTTTCTCTGAATGCACAGGTTTTCTGATTGTGTTTCATGCATTACTGATCTGAGTTCAGACAAGCTCCACACATTTGCATACTTTTCAACACGAACTCGGTCACTTGGCAGAGGAAAACGCAAACATCCACAAATCAGAGCAGGCAATGGTTGTCACATGCACAGCAAAAATACTGGATAGACAACACTGGGAACGAAAAGAAGGATAAAGATGCATGGCACATATTGCACGGAACAGTCTTCCTTACCAGACTCCAATGGTTACATCCTCCTCTGGCTGCAGGTAATAATTACAGGTGTGGTTTAAACCTTGATCCTGTGGTCTTTTCAAGTCAATGAAATACGGGACCCTCACTGAAATACAAAAAAAAAGAAAAAGAAGAAAAAACCCAGAATATGAAACCTTTCAATTTCTACCTTTATTTTCTTACAAAACTGCTTTACCAAGGCACTGGAGAGTTGTACAAACTGGTCCACTGTGTTGGGAAAACCTTGTTCTTTTTGTGTGAAAGGATGAGCTGGCTACAACTGTGACTAAAATATAAACGTCAAAGACAGCAAGGTAAGAAGACACAAGCAACCATCAAAAAAACAGGGAGCAGGCTAAAATTAAGAGGTGGGGGGTGACAAAGCTTCCCGAGACACACATTTAACCACCTCTGCCCAGTCTGCTTTGTTTATCTCCCAGACACAAGATAGTCACTCCTGCTGTGTCAATGGGGAGGGTTAGCTGATTTGGAAAACCTTTTTCTGTTTCCATTGTAGCTGTAATGGAAGTTACTGATGGGACAATCTCCCTGGGATAAAGGGTGCATCCCAGAGCTGTAATATGTTTCAGGATGACATGTGGTTTCAGCCTCTATAATACAACAATCTAAAGGAGATACTGCACTATAGTAGCAGACATCACATTGCTCTTGGCCTGTATGAGTAAGATAAAGTAAGATAAATTGTGGTCAACACTGTCCTCTCAGCCTTTTAGGAGGATATGCAGTTCATTAGCCTACTCTCCAAAGACTATCAAATAATTGCCATATCTCCCAGACACTGCAGCATTTAAGAGATATCACGTTAGGCTGGAAACTTCATCTCTTCAGGAAGAGACCCCTGAAAACAAAATCACTACACCTCAATTCACTCTTCCAAACATTTTATGTTCCCCAACTTATAGAACATACAGTTGTTTGTTGCTTATTATATTCAATGATTCAAACATGAGCAACATGAGGAAAGTCAAACAACAAGCATTTTCAGCATTTTGTTTTCCATTGCTTGGTTCACAAACTACGTCTTACAGACACCATGCAATGTACTAATTGAGGTGATGTGCTTAGTCTAAATGCTTCTTCTTCCATCACCAATGCCGTATGGCCTCTCTAAGCAGTCTCTGACACACCCAATACCAAGAAAGATGCTATACAGATCTACTGAGAGCATGGAGCAGTTCTAAGGACTCACTTCTCCAATGATTCAGGCTCTTCTCATAAACTTGAGCTCCACTCCAGCGGAACCAGGAATTCTGCCTCCTTGAAATTTAGTGGCATAACAATTAACATATCAAAGTTTTTGTGCTATTGACACACGAAGAAGCACTGATAATGGTCACAGTCAAATCTCACTTCATTTACACTCCCCCCCTGCAAAAGTCACTAAACATTCCACAAGCATGAAAACCAAGGCAGACAACAGCTGATGTTAACCTGACAAAGCTGGCCCCTTAGACTGTAAATCTACACCTATGCAAATCTGTTTGCTCTTATGCAAAAGCATGTAGAAGAGTCCCAGACAAAGCATGCATGCCACCAGAGACCCATTGGGTTACTATGCTGTCACTGCAGAACTTGGTGGTGTTCTGAAGGATGGTGGATCCTTCAAAAGTATGGTAAGTTCTGTGGTCAAGGTCTGGACAGGTGCACAAGTCACTTCCAGCAGTGTTCTGGGAAAATTACTCAACTTCTCTGTGCCTTAATTTTCCCATGTGCCAAATCTGTTACAACTTTCTTGTCAGATTTTGTATTACAAAGATACGAACAGGAATATACCAATGTTACAGTGATAGGGGCCAGTATCTACCTCAAAGCAAGAGAAAAATATAAAAATACAGGCAATTTTTATGTATGGCATTTATCATCGGGATTATCCATCTATTCTACACAAACAGATTATCATCATCATATAGGCATACATGACATGGAGATACAGCACACCAAGGGTTATTTTAGTGACATGTTTCAGAGCTATTTGGTACCACTTGCAACACATTACATGACAAAAGTTTGATCTAGTCTGTATTTATGTTTCGAGAAATCTCAGTTTTCTGAAGACTTCCAGTGGAGACAACTTGAGATGCCCATGTAGTATCTCATAACCTGCAACAAAAGTCTGTCCACAAGAACAAATTCAGACATTGGTTTGGTTGCTAACAGTGGGCTATGAATTAATCTTTAGCTATCTCGAGAAACAAATGGAAACACTTTCTCCTGAAGCTCTGTTGCTACTGTTTTGGAAGCAAATTTCAAACTACACAAGAGGAGGAGAAAAAGTTAGTTGAAGAGTATTGATTTATACTCAGAAGGTTAAAAAAACCAATATGACAGGGCAAACCTTACACCACTCCTCTGGAGGAGAAATGTCACTCTCCAGTGGAAAGGAATTACTCAAACATGCCAACAAACTTCTAACAAGTGTGTCGGAATGCACTTTGTATTAAGGCAAATAGTTTTTCATGGGAGCACTGTCACAAGTAAAATCTGACTGCCATTATATAAAGCAGCAGGAACAACACTGCAGTGATATTGGTGCAAGTACTAGTGCAAGGAAGTGTTACAGGACAATGATTTCCGTCACTTGGGAATGAACAGAGGTAGGAACTTCAGGAAGACCTAATAAAGCTCTGCAAGGGCAAATTAAAATCATCACTGAAAAAGCAAGGTGATAAAAATAGAAGTAACCTGCATTATTCCTGTTACCCAGCTGTCAGTTCTGATGATCAAGGCACAAGAGCTGGCCTGTACACGTGCACACTTCACAGTGACCATGATCCAAGGTGTTAGAATATACAGAGCATGCAGTCAAAATGACACAGGTTATATAAAAACAACATATCCATAGTTGGTCCTTCTAGCCAGAGCTTCTACAATCAAAGGAAAATATTTTTCAAAACTTCATTACAAAACACAAGTGGAGGTTTAAAGAAAAATTTAGATCGCAAAGAAGTATCTCCCATACAGTGATGCTCCATCACCTTCCATCCTGTGGGATGCTCAGGCCTCCCTGGATGACCTGGGAGCTAGTTTGACCAAATGTAAAGGCTAAACAGACAAGGAAAACATTCAATCTGACTGCACAAACAGGTCTCTTTTGTCCCAACCAGAACATTCTCCTAAAGTGCTTTCAGGTGAAGAGTCACTGCCTGAAAAACAATTCACTGGATTTAATTTCACTTGCTTGCTGTCTATTCATGCAACTTTATGGAACCCTTTGGAAAAATGCATTTGACATATTGCACAGTTTTCCTGAAGGAGACTCTTTCAGCTGAAAGCTGGCTTCAGTTTGGTCACTACATTTATATAAAGACATACTACAAAACCCACCAGGGTCACAGAGAATGCTCTCCAAACCAGTTTGGAGAACTTACAACCTGTGAAAGTTCATATCCTTCACAAGCTGTACACATGTAGCATGAACATGACAGCAGACAAATGAAAGATAAAGACACTCCTCCCCTTCACCCCTCACCCATCCCAACAGATTGAGTCACTTACCAAAGTTTAGGAAGACCAGCTTTGCCTGAATAGCAGGGCAAAGTTTGACTAGGAATGGAATAGCTATGTACACTCCTAGCAACCAGATTAACAACTTCCTCAATCGAAACCATAAGCCGTATCGCCTGTATAAAAGAAAAAGAAAAGAAAAGAAAAAAAAAAAAAGAGAAAGACAGACCTGAATACAGCAGGAATATTATGAAGCAGTTTTCACAATGATCTACGTACTTGGTGTATTTGAAAACCTGGTCATTTACTCTTTAAACTAACTTTAAACAGTTTATGTAGCCTTAGTTTTTTGATCAAGCAGCTGAGGATAAACAGCTTAGAAAAAGGGAACAGAAACTCCCCACTGATTACATTTTAAAATAATCTGTAACAAGAGTTTTTTTCTGCTGATTTAACAGGTTTCAGGATCTCTAGAAACGCATATCATATGTTTGTCTCCAAAAGTAGCCTGACTGCACTTCCCATTTAAATCACTATCAGCAAGATTTTGTTCAGTTAGATTTTCACACATTTTGAGGAACTATGTGTAAGGAGACTGGTAAAATTACACATAATCTCATGTACAAACTAGATCAGACATTCTGCCTTGTCCAGCTAAAAGTGTTCATACCTCTCAATGCCTTGGAAAGCAAATCTTTCTAAGTTATAAAACGTTATGAAATTTCTTATCTTCAGCATAATTTTCTGAGTCCAGACTGAGTTTGGAACAATTGCCCAAACACTTTATTTCTATTCTCTCTTAAGTATTTTGATTTGAAGAGTAAGCTACAAAAAAACCCCAAACCAACGACAACAAAAAAAAAAATCTCAAAGTATCACACAGCAGTAGTTAAGCAATTTCTCTCAAAATATACTTTGTTGCTTCAGAATAATTACCACATACACACTTACATGTGAATATATATATGCATGTACATAAAGGTGTACTTATGATCTAGCTGATAAACATTTTATGGGCAGAAACACTGAGGCCTTCAACTATCATTGCAATCAAGAACTAAAATGCACATGAACCCTTAAGGCAACACAGCTTCCTTTGCTTTCCAGCAGACAGTCTTGAGCAGGAGCCACACCGTGCGCCAGTGAGCAACCAGTTCCCAGTATCAGGAACTGCCAGCAGAGATAAATTTTTCCACGAGGCATGAAATTATTAATCTCCCATTTGGCAATTTCAGGAGCTCAAACACTGAACTTGCTCCGCACTAGTGCTAAGAGGGTTTGAACACTGTCAGCTAATTGAAACTATCAAATAGAGAGCCTGAAGTCCTCTTTTTTAAGCATTTCTACAAGAAATACGAGCATACGGACAGAACTGGGATAGAAATAGTCTAATTGTGCACCAAAAATCTTCAAGATCTCAACAGCTTTTGTAGCCGTAGGCTAAAGACAAGACTCTCAAGAACATTTTTTCAGCACTGTGAAAAAGGAGGCACCCCAATCCCCTCAGCCGGGTAAGTTTTTGTCATGATTGCTAGGGTACTCACAGGGAATAGGCTATCCTCCTATTCATCCAAAACCTGACTCCACCACAGTACTGCCTACCTATAAGTACCTGTCTCCTCTCACCCAGGAACCACATTCTGGAACTCAAACACATCTACCATCAAAATCTATGCACTTTTCTTGACAAGCTAAAGGAACTGCCATTTTCCAAGGGAAAAAAAAAAAAATATTACTAAGACATTGTCAGCCAGCTCTATCTGCAACAAGCCCAGGTCAAAAGGTTCAACAGATTTTAATACTTCCCATGGCAAACCTGACAATGAAGAGGTGAAGAAAGCCAGTGTTGTCCCAAAAGTGGGTATCATATACATTGGTGTTTTGCACACCGGGTACACACAGAGTAGAGGTATTTTATTTATAGCATATTTGAATGCATATGGGTTCAAGGTGTATTCCACAAAGCTAACACACCATACAGAGGAATTACCACATATTTATCCTGTTACAAGATTAGCAAAAACAATAGAGAAGCCTCTCAAGTTTACATTCATTGGCTACTAATTACCATATTGCTTATCATTGGTCACACATACTCAAATTGGCACACATGCTCCTAGAAAGAGCGTGGGGGGTAATCTGCATAGTCCCTCAAGTGTGTTGGTGGTCACCATCTCCCCCTGCCACCTTTACCTTTGCCCCAGTTACTGTGGATTCTGCTGAGCTCATGGCAGGTACATTCTTCAAGAGCGCAGGAACAGCTAAGTCTTCAAGGTTTACCTGCTTAAGTACAAATACTTCTTCATCTTCTTGACCACCAGATCTGGTTTCATTAATCTTTATGATTGTGTTAACTCCTACCAATCTGCACACCAGAATCTTCCATTTGCCTCACCCCAGTGACATTTCCATAGCTCACACCCAGTTTCCTAAAGTGTTAAGGAAAGGAGAAACAGCAAAGGACTGGCAGAGGAAACAGTACAAAACAGGGGCTTTAGAGGAACATTACTGAGCACCGAAGGCTTAGACTGACTCACCTCCACCCCATGGAGAGCAGCGAATAGAGGAGGAAGCAGCATAGGTCCTGAATGCACAAGCAGTAAGAAGCAACACAGAACGACTGCGTACAGTTGTGGTCTGAGAGGGGTCCAGCAGACATATGCTAGAGCCAGAGTCTGCAGAGCAATCTACTGGGGAATGCTGTAAGGTTAGTGAAATACACAAACCCCACAACTTTGAAAAAACACCACAAAACCTATTCCTTGGGCTAATCACACCTGATCACAGCTCTCCACTCTCAAATTAAAACCAGCTTTCCACAACCACCCCCACATTAGCACCTACTGCCTATTTCCATTGCTGGCTTGTAGAAGAGAGGGGAGGAGAGATCACTGAAGCGTAGCTGACATTTAGCTGCTGAGCAATCAGCGTGTAATTTAGCTGTCTGCAATGAGAAAAGTGTCTTTTAGTTAAAACCTTTTGTCTCATTCAGCTGGCTGCTCAGAGTTAACACAACCCTGCAGTTTCCTCTGGCCTCACACTTGGGAGCTGACTCCACCACCACCACCCTCCCCACTAAAAATGGCAACACTGGTGAGCACCCAGGCAGGATGGGGCTTTCCAGCAAGCTGTCCTGCTGGGGGCCCAGATCCTGCTGCAGACAGAGCTCTCTTGGGGGACATTCGCATACACCAGGATTTCAGTCCTATACTGAAAAACCAACTTGTTCAGAAAGGCACCAGTCAGGTCTGAACTCCTCCAGGCACAACCAGAGCATGTCAAAACAGACTCTTCAGATGTCTGGGTTGCAAACACACTTAGCATTTACCCAGCTGCAAGCTGGAACCAGGAACAGAAAGTGCTGAAGACGACATTGTCCGAGTAACGCTGTCAGAGCTCAGGAATGATTTTAGTTTCCTCTTTTTCAGAACCAAGACATACCCTCCCTTTGCTCTGGTACCCCACTGATGGGGTACCACCAGTGATGCTGACTGGTAATGTGACATTTACACCTCATCCCCAAGGAGATGTCTACTTAAAATGCAACCAAGGCAAAACCTTTATGCATCAAACAGCTTCTCTTCTGCTGATAAATCCAAGACAACGTGCTGACGTACAAATTATTAGGTAAGTCTTTAGTGAGCAATTTAGCTAAACTGAACTGCTCTTGCTCTGCAGAAAAGCTATTTCATTAAATAAACACCCTGCACAGGGAGCTTTTGGTGTGCTCAGGCAAAAGCAGCAGCAACATACTTTTCACCCCCTTTTCACCAGGAAACTCAGTCGGTCTTAGTTGGAAAACACAAGTGAGATAGAGAATAAGAAGCTGCAAACTGAAGACATTGAAGAATATCATGAACAGATTTCCAGGAACAGTAAGAGTAACATCTAAAAAAATCAAAACAACAAAAAAAAGACCACACCAACCCAAAACACCCAAACCCAAGTCACCCCAAAAATAAAAAAAAAAATCCTCACTGACATCATATTTTCTCCCTTCCTTCACCAAAGGTTTTTGCCCAACACAGGCAAAATCTGAAGTAATTTTTGCTTCACACAGGTTTCCAAACTGCGTGTGAAAAATACATTCTCTCTCCAGACATACTTATACCTGAAAGAAGAAAGTCTTTCTTGTGAGTGTGACATCAGAAACTGAAAACTTTCCTGGTAATTTACACCTGGACAAAGGTCCTATATTCACTCAGAACAAGCATATTTTGCATTTGGGCAGACAATAAGACTATCTGGGCAGCAAGAAGGAGCTGGGGGTCCTCTCATGACAGCTTCTCCTGAGTGTGCTATCTTTTCCAGTGCTAAGGGTACCACAAGCATGAATATCTTTCATCTCACCATGGAAAACAACCACCAAACTAAGATTTAAGTACTGCACCATCACACAACATGGATTTCAACCCATGGTCCACAATCACAGTGTGTCTGCAAAGAGCAGCTGAGGCAAGCAAATTTACCATGGGCATTTTTCAATTCACTGTACCGGTGTTCTCCCTCCTCTCCAGCAAACTCAGAAGGTTTTGTGAATCTTGAGAGAGTGCTCAATGACCACACTACTGTGGCATGTTCTGCATGCAGGTTCAGATTATAGTAATTTCCCCTGGAGAGCACCTGAATCACTTCTGCACCCGAAGTACACCAGAATAGTTTCCACCAGGATCTCCCTATCAGCTGTACTACAAGGATGAAAGGGCAGGCCAAGGGTGAAACAACAGACTAGTATAAGAGCCGCAGTCAAGTAAGAACAGGACAAAATTTATCAGAAACATACACATGCTAGGCTTGCAGTCCCAAAAGAACCTACAGACAAATGCACATATAGCCCACATGGCCTTTGTCATCTATTAGAGGCAACAGTAAAACGAAATGCTCAGACACCCGAGTACAAGACTCCATCTACATTTGTTCAGCAAATGCTCTTTCTCTGGCTTGCTCTGGTGTCCCTCAAATCATCAGCTGTTCAAACTGCAAACATACAATCCTTTCCCAGCAGGAATTCAGAGCACGGGATGTGGAGAACCAAGACTATTTCATTCTTGGTCACACAAGATCTCTCGTGATTACCAGGTGACAAAAATGACTTTAAAAGTGGTACAGGAAGAAGTAAATAACATGAATAATGGATTAACAAGAACACGTTCCCCCACTTTTCTAACAGAAACATTAAAAAAAAAAAATCAATACATTCCTCCCCACAGACAAGGATCAAGAGCATAACAATCAGGAGATAGACGAAGACACGGGCAAAGGATTAAAAAAACCCCGAGGGTCAAAGGGAATTTAAAGGGCTGTGACTAACTGCTTTGGGTAAACAGAGTTTACCCAAAACGACCTGTTCCACAAGCCTGGAAACTGCAACTGAGCCCCAAGGCACGAAGCAGTGTGCAGAAACAACACAACAGCCACATACAGGGCAGAACAGCCCACACATCAAGTCACTGGCAAGCCTTCCAGCCTTCCTTGCTAGCCTTGCTTTAAAGAAGAGATGGTTTCTACTCCAGGCAGGACCTTCAAGAGCATTCATCTTGCCTTCCTACAGGAAGTCTGGGCAGTGGTGTTGCACAGGGCTCCTCCTTCTTACAGGTCCCAAAGGGTGCAAAGATCACCTGATCTTTCTTTTCCCTCCACACCGGCCATCTGAGCCATCCAAACTCTTTAATCTTCTGTTTTACTTCACTTGTTCCCTGCCAAGAAAATAAAAAAGGAAAAAACCTACCAGCCTTCCAACTGTGTGAAAGCACAGAGACTGCCTGTCGGCTCCTGAATGGGAGTTCACAGGCAGGCAGTGGGTCTCATATCCACTTCGAAATGTTAACAGCTTGTGCACCAACATGCAACAAAGCATTTTTCCACTACAAGATTAATATGGGTCCTCCTTCTCCTCTAGTTTGTTGAAAAACCTGCTTTATGTGCAGCCAAATGCAAACTGAAAAAATACTCATGTCAAAGGGTTTGTCCCCTCCTGGTTTCAGCGCACAGTGAGCGAAGCTGTGTAGGCACATAGGCAACCACATGATTCTTTTATTTTGGGCCCAGCTATGCAGAATTCTCAATGAAAAGTCTGCAGCCAAGCCTTAATTCCATACAGTGACTCCAGTGAAGCAGAGAGCAGGGAGGTTGAATTATAGAAAGTTCATCCAATCCTGAAAACAGATCTTTCCTCAAATTCATTAAAGCCAGTGGGAACACAGCAGTATCTGCCAGACCTCTTAGCATGGGAGCAACTGATCCCTCCCTTTGGCATTAGGATACTTTTTAACAGGATCAGTTCACTGTAAAACAACTCGAAAGGAAAAATCAAGGGCCCCAAACTTATCCTACTCTTCTAAGGATTGAGCAATCATCTAAAAAAAGTCATAAAACACAATCCTGGAAACAAGACACAAATGTAAAGGCATTATTCATTTTCTTTCCCCAAGTTTGTTTCATAAAACAACCACAAAAAATCATGGACATAAACCAAATGGGTATCCGCATCCTCAGAGACTTTTAGTTTCAACCAATTCCTAAAAACCTTTGCTCCTGGAAAGATCTGAAAAACAAGAGGAAAATTAACTTTACCAGATTCCTTTGCCATCTCCTTGAAATCTCAAGGATTGCTCTTTCTGAGGAAATATTATAGTCTCTCTCTTGAAAACTAAACTACAGTATAGTATCCTAACTTCAACACTTGTTCAAAAGAATAAAGATACTATATTGCAAAGAGCCATGCAGAGCATATTTTGAAAAGCCTAAAGGATTTAACGACTTTGCAAGCATCCAGCAGCAGAATAAATTGTTACTGATACATGCCATGTCTGTGAAGGACACTGTCTACGTTTTGATGTTGCAAAAGACAACCTGATCTTTCAGCTATTGGGAAAAGACAGAAGCGGTTGGGTATCCATTTGTTCTTTAACAACCTCTATAATTCAAGTACAAATCTACCTGCACTAAAACCAAGCATTAACAGCACGAACTGTTAGATCTGTTACCAGGAAGTATCAGTCAATTAATAAAAGGTAAATTTCCATCCTATGCCAAAGGTACAGAAGATGCAACAGGCAAATTTATACTACAACTTTCATCACTGTAGCATCCAAAATGTCCATCATTTGACTTAAGAAAAGCATCTGAGATCTGGGACTATTTTAGTTATGTCAGTTATGTCAATGAAAATTAAAGAGGTTATAAGAGATCCTGAGAAGTCACACAGTCCATTTCCTCACCCTACAAAGGACACAACGCCTAAAAGAGTTGTCGTCTTAATTCCTCCCACCAACTCCTGGCAAAGTGCAACAGCCCACACTTCATGAATGTCCCTCTGGTGATGCAGAGCTGACCTAGACAGACTAAACTTCACCAGATTCACACAACAAATCAGACTAGCTGACTTCTCACCGAACGATGATTTTCACTAGAAAAAGAGAAGCGTACCAGAGTACTTCAAAATCTGAATAAAGATTTACCCAGTAGGCAGCGATAGAAAAAGCCATCCAGATCTCAAAATCCAGCTAAGCTACTAAATGGTCCTATATACACCAATGAGAAAGTGGGAGAGGAGGGTGAATAAAACACTAAGCACACCTTAAATATTTGCCTTTAAAAAGCTAGGATGGAGCAAGGCATTCAAGTCTTCACCGGCAGAGACCCAGCCCAGGAAAAGCTACTCCACTCCATAGTTCCACCAGCATACTTTAGTTGGACTGTACCCAGGAGCAAACAGTTGGGATGTTCTACCACTTCTCTTTTAATTAAAAGACAAATTAACAGGAATAATGGGCTTAATAAGGCAGCGGAGAGGCAACTAATTTAAAGCCATGGGTTTTCATAAAAAAAGAAAAGAAAGGCAAGCAGAGGTTTTTTTTGAGAATGTGTTCAAACATGCAAGCTCCACCTCCTCAGAATATATGACAGCTTATTTTTTTAAACAGACACATCACCAACAGTGATGAAAAGTGAAGGTGTCCTAACAGAGGTGAAAGCTCAAAAACCAGCTCAAAAACAAGGAGATGTCTGTACACCCATAAACCTTTTCGAGTTAGCATTTGGCAGAAAATTCCAACTGTTCTAACCATAGAAAAACACTGCCAGCTACTGAAATTTGTTCTTTTCTTTGCTTCTATTATAGCAAAAAATGCTTTCTTTTTTTTTTTTGCTGAATAGTATGTTGTATTTCTAAAGCACAGCAGAAAGCTATCATAAGCACTAGCTTATTTCTCTGTTCATAGCAGTATTACAGAAAGACAGTGAAAATTGCATACACAGCTCCAGAGAAGTCTGCATGTCAGCAAACAGAACCAGAATATTTTGTCCATATGCTAACCAGCACTTTCAGCATCCCAGCCTTTATTTTCCATTAACAATGTCCCATGTAACATCAATCAAATGCCTACTGACATTGCCTTCAATTAGGCCTACTGGATTTCTACCATGTTTAAAAAATCTGTCCACATCACCTTTCAGTCAGAAAAGTTACCTAAGTTCATTTGGCAAGCTCTACACTGGTAAACTATGCCATTTATCCCACTTTCCATTCACTTCCATACCTATGCAGCCTGAAGTTGACAAACATTAATGTGGCCACAAAAGAAAATTCATTGTAGGGAAGACCTGAACCTGTATCTGCATCAGAGCAGATACATATATATAAAATTAGCTTTTCAAATTGATCAGTTTGTAGAAATTGTTTAGTAGTTGTGGTAGAAAAGCCTGCCCAAAGGAGAAGCCTCCAGGACCTTTTAGTTTCCTCTTCAGCAATGTCCCTTCCCTCCCTTCATTGCAAACTGTCTATTTGCAAGCTCTTCCCTGAGGCTTCCTTATCCATTTCAGCTCCAAAACAAGCTGTTGCCTACAGGACATCTCCTCTTGGCTGGGATAAGAGTTTCAGGCAGTGTTGTTCCAACTATCTGAATGCAGATGAGGTTTGAAATTTTAAGCTCCCAAATTCTCCCAGTCCACTGCTTCATCACCCTAGCTCCCCTCTTACAGTCCAAACTCTCACTTAGACTGCTTCTGTGCCTCCTTCTGATTAATATCAAGTGATTAAACATTAACTTAATAAACAGCAAGAAGGAAGCCATCTAGCCAGTCATTTACAGAAGCTCGGGTCTGTCTCTCCAGCTGCAAAGTAAAGGAGAGCATCTCAATGAATTGAGTTTTCCAGGAGGGGCCAGCAAGCTCCAGCTATTGAGACCTTAATAACCACATTCCAGCTTGTAGAATAGGGAAAGATCTTGGGTAAGACCTGTGGTGGGGCATCAGACTTGTATATCACTGAGTCAGCAGGGAATGGCAGAGGGTGAGGTGTGACTCAAGCAACATGCTTTGCTGATCTTGCATAAGCAACCATGACAGGTTGCAGTCTGATGATCTGTTGCTGCTGAGTGACACCTGGGTGAGGCAAAGGTCTCTCAGCCCAATGTGGCTTCAAAGCAGCCACACAAAGACCCCTGTACATCTGTACCGAATCCTCCCCTCATACTGACTCATCAGGCCCCACTGACCCTCCAGACCCTTGCCAAGAGCCTGCACTCAATAATTGACTTAGTCCCACCTCACCAAGAGTATAAATCTGGCATTTAGAATCCTCCGTTTTGAGGACAAGAACTCCAACTACCAGATGGGTCAATGGGCCTGTACCTCTCTCCTCCCCAAGCAGGGATGCCTCTTTGGTAAGAGCCGCCCCTCTGACTACATCGGATGTTCCCCAGGAAAATATCATTAACAACAGTGCTGAACTATTAACTCGAGCTTGATTTTTGCAGTACGTGTATTTATCAATGTCAATTCCAAATTTTTTATATCTGTCACCTTAATAAGTCATCTATCTTTTCAACTTCACGAAGCTGTCCAAATGGAAGTCCTTGAGAGGGCTCTGACAGGCAAACGTTGACTCTGGTAAGTGGCTACACACAGAATCCTTTAGACATAAACTGTTGACCAAGTCTGGGACTAAGACTGGGCCTAGCCACACCTAGACTCCTCTCTGAGGAGGAGTTTAGAAAGCAAGAGGGTCCTTTCTGAACCTCATGACTCAACAGCAGGGCTTCCCCAGCCACACATCAGACTCTTACTCTTAACGTGACAACCTGCAAGAATCAAGACCCTGGTGCAGCAAGAGGGGGAAACATGGCATCAGCACTCAGGGTAAGGGGAAGAGGAAGGCACTGCTGATCAGTCAATGGCAATGAAATACCAGGGAGGGTCATGCAGGGACTCAGAACGTGGGGGGGGGGGGGGGGGGGGGGGGAAGAAGGCCATAAAAGGAGGGAAAGGCAAGTTAGTGTACAATGTTAATGAGCGGAAATAATGGGAGCAGCCTGCAGGTAACATATGGGCCTTTGGCAATGAAACACTCTTGCAAAAAGCAAAGCAAATGAAGCAAGGTAGGGAAAGGCTCACACAAGCATTTACATGCCCCACAGGACACCAACATGGGAGCTACATTGAACTTTTCCCCCCTCAAGCACACCCTTCGTTCCCAAAGCTGTGCGTGGGGCTCTCCACAACCACCACCTAAGCTTACTGCCTTTCAGGGGCAGTCACAACACTGTTTGTCTAATTAAACCACTGTAAGTATTGGCACTTTGAAGGACAGGAGCTTGGAACATCAGTCTTGACAACCTATATTCTAATTGCGTGAAATCTACATATGTGTCACAGACCGGGAGACAAGAATGAGCCGAACAGTCCACAGTACAGCACTGATTTATTTGAAATGTATACTGACAGCATGGCCTAAGCAACAGCTATGTTACTTCTCAATCCTTACGTAAAATGGTATTAGCATTAGTGTGAATTGTGTGTGACAAGATTAACCTCAAAGCTGTGTTTGAAGAAGAAAGGAGCAGATGATTCTGTTATTTTAAGGATGTAGCGAACAATGAATAATAATACCCCAGGCAATGGAACAATTGACTTTTGGGACAGAAAAGCAGGCTTGGGGATTAGGGTTTTGAGGTTGTTGACTTGCCTTGAACGCATGTTCTGCAACAGCCTTTTAGTTTGCGCCAGAACCTTTCCAGTATGAACCATTTGTTTAAATTCTAAGAAGATGCTTTCTCCAGAGCTCTCCAGCAATGCTGGTGACACTAATCAAATCTGAAGTCACCCAGACTAGATTTCAGTCGGGCTTGGCATTGAGATACTACTGCGGTGAAAGTACACTCCCTCCATAGTGTTTACCGAATTCTTAAGTTTTCCACGCATTTCACAGCTGACAGCTGGTTTATATTAAAGGCACAGCCTTCTCATTAGTCCGCGAGCTGGGGAACACAAAGCTGTCTACAAATGAAAGAGGAGAAAACAAAACATAAACACAGAAAGACTGAAACAGCACCACAAGTGCAAAACAGGAGCTTGAGACCAGCTGAGCTTGATTTTTACTGAAGCAATACAGTTCATTTCTCTACCACACTCTCCTTCAGGAGGAACACCAGGGCGCACAAGCAAAGGTTCAAGAGCAGAACCAACTCAGACATCTAATACTCCACCACAGTTCCTAACTGCTGTTTAACATAAAGCCACTTGCCTGTTGAACACATACCATAATTGAAAAAGCAAACAGTACGGCCAAGCCATTTCCCCTACTACTATTTAAAACTTGTTAAAATGCTGTAAATCCACCAGACTTGCATGCATGCGCTAACCTTGCACCAATAATAGGAATCCATAGATTTGTTCCTATGGATACACGTGTGTGAACAAGTCCATATTTCCAAGCCGCACAATTTGGTGAACGTGAAATCTCATTTTCACACAACAGTTTTTGGAAGACAGCCACCACACTGCTTGAAAATTACAACTACTGGCAGGCTCTGTGGGTCTGGCTGTCTTTTAAACCACCTGAGCAAAATTCTCATTTGTGTATTGTAGACCTTTTTCCTTTTAAATGCATGAAGACGGTCATCTTATTTGTCCAACTGAGACAGCTCTGCTTTTCTTGGCAGAGATCAGAAGCCATTCCTCCTTGGAAGCCCGAAGAAAAAAAAAAGCTTTTGTGTTAGCAGTGATACTGCCACCTTTTAGATGCAGAACACATCATTAGCAATACATTTTGATTACAATGAACCACCAGTTCCCTGCTAGAGGCACACAAGCAAACAAGAACATTAAACACCACTAAAACATTACATATGCTGTCAGCTGAGCACGGTTACATTTAGCAGTCACAGTGCCCTCTGTAATTGTGACCTGTTTAAAAAGGAAGGCTTAACAAACCCTGCATGGCTATAAAGCAACAGCCGTGGTTAAAAAGGACAAGGCTTGAAAAATTAATGACAGTTAAAACCAGAGCCTTTGTTAATACTACAAAACTCTGAAGAGCCAAGCCAGAAAACACATACTCAAAGAAGGTGAAAAACAGTGTTGGATTTTCTACTTAATTGCACAGAAATAAAACATTTTGCAGCACTGTACATCAGCCTGCCACCAAGTTTAACCACGAAGTGGTCCCTACTCTAGTAGCCAAAAGGGGAAAAGAATGCTTTGCTAGAGACAGCACAAAGCTATCAGAAACTGAAAGAAAGGGTTATTCACTACATTTCTGCTGAATTTGCAAGGCCAAGAGAATGGGGTGTTTCCAATGATTGTGTCCAATTCACAGTTTTCATATTCAGCAGTATAAAATTGACATGGTCAGCTTCAGTCCTGCTTCCTAAAGCTACTCTGAAACCAATCAAAACTTTACGATAAATGAGATAGGGCTGCTTTAAAGAAGAAAACAGAGTCAGGCTTCCCTTCCTGGGCTTGTCAAGGAAGTCTAAAAATCTACTTGATTCTTAAACACTTTGCACACACTTTCCTCCACAAGCAAAGATGCTGCAACCTGGAAGCCCTGACTCCAAGGCCCGTGTTACATCACCCTCATTTGTGTAGGCTTCTCTGTCTCAGAAAAGTCACCCCAGGGGAAGCTTTACTGCCAGGGGAAAGCAAATCAGCCTCTAGACAGGGTAAACGCATTTACTGTTCTCTGCTCTGCACTTGCGTATACCCCACTGAAAAGTACTCTTCCAAGAGGGTTTTTTTCAGTTATGCCACACAAAGTTCTTTATTTTGCACACCTTTAACAAGAGAGACAAGGCTCCACACGACACATGACCTCTTTTCACTTATTATTCAATACCAATCTCTTTTCGCAAGAAGAATTAACCAGCATTTTCAGTGGGTGCAAGTTTGATTTTAATATAACCGTTCACATTCAGAACAGTAGCACAGACACTTGAAAGAATACTTGAAATCTCAGCTACCCTTCTTCACCTTGTGCTTGATGTACAAGAAGCATACTACAAGTGAAAGGTAGGGCCCACGTTTGAGCCTACCCATCAGTTCTTTTTAGAGGCCGAAAAGGAACCCCAGCTCTTGCTATTCACACATTGCCCCTACTAAAACACAGGAGGGAGGTAACCAAAGAACACCGTTACCTCTTCCCAAGCATGATATGAGAGAAACACTCTGGGTTTAAGAGATGTTACGAGGAACTCTATATTCTCTTTTCCATGCTTAAAGCCGTTCAGCATCCATTCAGACAAGGCAGTTACCCCAAAAAAGTGAAACTGGCCAGTCTATCGAGAAGGATTTTGATTTTTAAAATAAACTCCACAAAGGTTGAACTACTTGCACGCCTCCATCCTATATGCCCTCCACTGGAAACTTTTGCTTCAGCTATTTACTAGATTCAGAAGACAACTTCGATGCTTGGGATTTTCATGCTCTTCTTTCGATTCCTAAAATTCTCCTTCTGGGGTTTCATAGATTGTTTTGAAAAAGGAGAGGGCAGCTGTAGGACTATCTCAAATATTTTCAAGTGTTTGTGTTTTAAAAGTTAAGTTTCTAGTCTAACAATCTTGTTCTCTTGCTCTACTACTCAGTAAGAGTTACAAAGTTGAAATAAATGTGGGTTAAACAAACACTTTTATTTGGAAAGTAAACACAGACATCCTTCCTGTTAGCTCAGTTCAATAATCATACTTTAAATGATAAAGGCACTTAATACAGTCTAAAATTAGGAAATTCTGCTTTCAAATTTAAATTGCCTTCAATAAGGAAGAGGCAGATTTCTGAAGCTCAATGTTGCACTTTTTCTCAAAGCAGTAAGCATTGGTAAGAGCGCAGCATGCCAGCAAAGCAAAAGTGAAAAGCTTTTATCACAGCCTTATTCCTGGATAGGTGAGACTCATGCCAGAGTGAAAGGACACGTGACAGCTTGCAGACATGATTACCTGGAACAAATTCACTCTTTGTCACAGTTCCTGTCCCACAGCTGCAACCTCTACACTCTGCCCCATTGTCCTGCCTTACAGCCAGCAACATTTAACCTGTGTTCAGGTGACCTTGTCACCATATCACCAGCTGCCCTAAACTGCTGACTGCCTTAATCATCAGCCCTCATCAACTCTCTCCTCCTCCCTGTTTTACCAACAGTAATTGTCTCATTGCGGGAAGGGTTGATATACAAAATTACATACCCTCGAGCCCAAGCACCAACCCCAAGATAACTCCCCAGTTGTTTCTCTCTCCACTGAGCCAGTTTTCAATACAGGCAACATGCTCTGTTAGCAATGCAAGCCCTTTCAATAAAATAAATACAGCACAAAGTCAAGCGCTTTGGAGAAACAATTTTACCACTAATGCTTTCATCAGCCAGGCTGTAATCTTGACAAACCCATCATATTTTACACTGAGATGTCCCTTCCACAGGGCAAATCTATTTTCATTAGTGTATATAGATTTAGCTGCTAAATCTTCTTCCATTGAATTGCAAATTAACTCTTACCATGAAAATTGCACAGACTCCACCTCAGGCTAATGACTTTCAAGTTTGCTAGGTCTTCTGTTACCCTTTTAATGCACCAGAAGTACTTTCTTTTAATCTTCTTGTGGTACTGATTCAGTCACAGCTATATTAACATAGTGCTCTCACAGTACAGCCTTAGTGAATCTCCCTCCCTTACACTCACTCACTCTTGATGTCAGAAGCTGCCCACTACTCTAACACCAACAACATGACACTTACAGTGCAGCTACCTACTCAGTTTCCAAAACCCAAGGTTTTGTAGGGGAATTGCTGTAGAAGCCTGTTTAATAATTTCACATCCTGGCACAATTACCAAAATAATCTGACCTGCCCTTCAGGCCTGGAAGGATAAAGTAACTTAGCTGTAGCCTCCTAAGAGGACACCATGGTGCCTTTCAAAGGCAACTGGACTCAGCAGGCAGGACTCTTCATCTACAGCAGAAGTCCTGCTTGGGTCCTGCATGTATTGCAGCAGCAGATTCTGGAGAGGAAATTATGTTTTAATAATTAATATTTTAATAGTTAACTAATGTTCATGATTTTTAATATAATCACCACAACACTGTTTCCACCAAAAAGAAACACATATATATTGCATCCTGGAGAAAACCTACAGACTCACTGTGATGACCTGTGACTGCATTTGCAGCGAATTGGATTCCTGGCTCTGCAACTACATGCCATTTATAGCATGAAAGCAAGTCACCCTCAAAAATTAGCTTGTTATAAGTAAACCATTGATCCTCTGTGTAAATGAAAAGAGGATGGAAATAGGCATGGGGATACCAGAGGGAAAAAGGATATCTAGAGGGAAAAGTGCATATGGGAACCTAGGACTTGTGCTCATGTCAGAGGCTAAGTTTAGCTGGTCATCCTATAGCGCAGCGTCACACTGGCTGACAACCCAGCCCATGATTATACTCACTGGTATGCCCAGAGGAACAGGCAATGGCCAGCTGAGAAGCAAGGACAGAAAAGATTGTGACAACACTGAGAAGACCGTGGTCTGCAGAGTCATCTTCACTCCAGAGGTGAGTAGAAAGTCCTCTTGGTCTCAAGAATTACCCAGAACCACCCATATGTTGGAAAGTTTAGGGAAACAAGCAGAGCTCCACAATTCATACAGCTCCTAAGTAGAAAAGAACTTTATAGGAATTACAAAGCAGTAGCAATTAATAACGCTGCAGTAATTATTAATTCAGGCATAGGCCATCAAAGCAGAGCAACTGAACCCAAGGGTACGCATGATGTCAGAGCATGGCACTGCAATGAAACAAGGAGTTCAAGGAGACCAACACAAAACTCAGTTATAACTAGAGGGCAAACTTCAGTCTGAAGCAAGCGTCCTCAAGCAGAGTTCTCCACGAGAAATATGGGAACTTGAAAAAACTGCTCAGAGAATACAAGACTGTAGGATGACCTTAGCACAGAGCAGATGCAACAGAAAAATGTTGAAAATTATTACAGAAAAATCCAGAGAGACTCATGGGAAAACTGGATCCAAGGAAATAAATTTTAGATCATAGAGACAGGCCTGCAAGAGTATGCTAGGAGTCTCAAAGAGATGCTTGAGAGAGTAACCATGCTTAACACAAACCATGTTTAACACAAAAAACGTCGTCAGTGATAACATGCTGAAAGAAGACAGGCTTTAACAGTAACACACTGAAGCACAGAACTGTCAGGTACACATCAACACAATGGCCTCATAAATCAGTAAGACCTTAAAAAAAAAATCCCTAGATTAAAAAAAACCCCACACTAATAAAACTAGTAACTCCCCACATTGCAGGGAGTCTTGCTACTTTTGCTGAATGAATTATACATTTTTGAGAAAGAAGGAGAAGATGAGCACAAGGAAAGAGAACTATGACAGCTGCAAAGGCTGAACAAATTGGGAAGATGATGCAGAGACTGAACACTGGGTAACTTGGGAGCAATTCAGAGGCACTCACTTAGCCGTAAGGTGCCAAAATGGCTGACAATACATGAGACAAACCAGGATTTAGACACAGCCACTGAGTTTCCATTCATAAAAAAAAGAGAGTCAGACATGTGTGGAAGTAATTACACAATCCCATTTTTGACATATCTGAGCAAAATATTATTGTGCATCCTCTTCAAGAGAATTGTAACCAAAAAAAAAAAGCCCAACCCAAAACCCACACTACAAAAAAATCCCCACACAAAGCCAGCTGGGTTGGTGTGTTTTTTGTTTTGTTTTGTGGGGGCTTTTTGTGTTTGGGGTTTTTTTTGGTTTTGTTTTTTTTACACATTTTACACAAATGAGGAACCGTGATTCAACCTGTACTTACTATGGAAGAAACCACGGGCAAGTGACTAGAAACCATTTCATAGCTCCTTTGTGAGATTTGCTCAAGAACAACCGAAACAGCAGCAGCTACCCAGTAGGACGGTGGAATTGGTGAAAAAGCTGCATGACTGATGAAATGTCTCTATACAAGCAGCACCTTTCCTCCTTGAAGAGCACTAACAAGTAACTGGTGTAAGCTGAAGACAGCAACTGAAGAGAGACTATGGCAAAAAACTCACTTGGAGAAAAAAACTCTTAAGGAAGACATTGATGAAAACTCGCAGAAGAACAATTCAAAAATTTGTCATCTCTGCCACAACGATCAGACTGGAATAATCATAAAAGACTGTGCAAATGCTTCTAGACAAAGTAACATCAGGAAAAAAGAGGCTAGGCCTAGAGATATAAGGGGGGGGCGGGGGGGGGGGAAGACAGACGTGACAGATAATAGAGATGGCCAAGTTCTCAAGTTTTCTGTTAGAGGAAAGATACTGCTGCTTAAATCCAAAGAGACACACAGGAAGGCACCAAAGGTCACCACACATCGCATTTGACACGCCTTGGCACACCCACTGTTCCAGTAAAATTCAGCCGCATCAGAATGAAAGATACCAGCAAACTGCTGCAGTCTCTTGTCTTCAGCACCTCACTGTATTTTCATAAAATACCCAGGAAAAGGTACTGTAAAAGCAGCCTTCTGCCTTTCAAGAGAAAGCACTAACTGAGAAAGCTGCACACAACAAACAAGGCGGCAAACAAAGGTGACTACAGTACAACTGAAATTACCCCAAATTGTAATATATTCAGACAAAAGATTGTGCGATACACAGGCTGGACAGCCAGTGGAAGGGTGCCAAAAATGTACCTTACAGGCACCTGTGCCAGGAACAGCAGGTCACTAGGAACGAAGACAGCTGAGATAACTGAAGAGACAAGCCTGAGGGACAGCAGGCTTACCCACTGATGCAGGAAGGCAAAAGCATCAAGGTATACAAACTTACACACATGAGATTTGCAACTCTTTCACTGCTTCACAGCATGAAGAGAGACGGAAACAAGTTTTATCATTTGCAGCAAAGTGCCTGTAGGAGAATAGGGAATGGCAAAATTCATATTTCAGGTCCATAGTCTGACTATTGATTGGGATTAATGAGGCACAGATAAGAACTAGGTCACAGAAGTGAAGGGTAATATACATGTAACCATTTGCCACCAGGATCAGGGTTCAGCAGAAATGAGATAGAAGAATTTGCTTTGGTATCAAAGTTGGTATTAAGCTCACTTGGTTTTCTTTATTCTCTGTGTTCCCACATAAATGTTTTCTATATCTAAGGCTGCTCAAACACATCTCTTCAGAACATCAGTGCCACTGACCACAAAAATGAGTCAGAGCAACTACTCAAAACACAATGCTGCCTTAATAACCACCTAGCACTTAAACACTGTCACCTGAAAAACGCATCATAATACAAATATTAGAAGAATGGCCATCCACACAAAACACACATACCAGGAAAACCAAGCATTGCATGCTGCTGCTTTAGTACCACATTATTGCATTTAATAGTTTCAGACAAAACATCTCAGTTCCTTTAAAAAAACGAACCATCCACAGACTTTTAAAGTAGCTACTGGTAAAGTTCTTAAGCTAACTACCGTATTGTATTTTACTGCTACCTATGAAGAAAAATGGAAATACCTTTGTTTCTTTCTGCTTGTAAACCACTTAAGAAAAGCCACACTGACTACAGCATGCACTAGCCGAAGCCACATAAATCTTCTTTATCAGATATCCATCTCCTTACATGTACGTGCACACACACTTTCTGTAACAGAGTAGTTCAAGCACACAGCCACCTCTTCAGAATGAGTTTCAGCTCCTGGATGAATGAGCACAGTGGGATGGTATGACTTAACCAAAACAGAGGGAGGACAAATACAGAGCTAGTAAAATTCAAAAATACTGCCACAAGAATAAGCTGCTGCTAGTAAGTCAACACCGTATTCTACAAAGATGGCTTAGATTTACAGTTATGGTGCTGTTTAGCCTTTGCTGAGGAACTGGACGTGAACAGAAAGGGCTGGAGAAGTCCACACGCAAGGCCTGCTGCTGCTCTACAGCCCTGGTCGCTGCTGCAATTACAAACATCGCTGCCTCTGCAGCCCCCCGTGCTCCCAACCCACGGGATCTGCCACATGATCAGCCCTTAGCTGCAGAACTACACAGACACTTCAGGCTACTCTGGGGTTGGTTTGCTTTTCTAACCAGTGGCTTGTATCATTTACAAAGAAAAGATGGAAACCCACATACTGAAGCCAAACATACATGCTGTTTTCCCACCTGCAGAGAGACTAAATAACAGCAGTATGAAATGCAGGCAGCCCCACTTCCCCGAGCACAGAATTCACAGCCACCAAAAGTGCTGATTTTAGCTATTTCATCAATGAGCGTGCTGCTAAGAATAGTTTGCTGTGGTAGAAATCCACAGTTCCAGATATTATGCCACCTCCACTATACCAGCAACCTTGCAGTGGAGTTTTCACCTCCCTACACTTTCTGTGAGCTGGGGAGTAAAACTGATGTAACACACTGAAAACAACATCACAATCAAACATAGTTTCATATCCAGTGGTAAAAGGAATGCTGCAATAACAGCATGACTTTGCATATTAAAATATGAGGATCTAGACACTCATACAGCAACTTGCTGGCCACCTAACTGGCCACAGTTGGGGTACCCCCCCAAGGAAGGTCCGCTGTATACGTACCCTCCTCATGTTCTTCCTTAAACACCCACTGCTATCCTCTGCCAAAGGTAGGATACAGAGCTACAAAGCTGTCTGACCTGACTCAGGGTGGTTGTTCCGGACAACAACCTTATCTCTGTGGTGCATCGTACCTTCTTCTGCCTAGACGTCCCATTCCTGCATGCTCAGATTCACACTTCAGCAGTGTATTTGTTATCCTTTGTTATCTATTTGTTAGAAAACATAACCGGAGGGTATTGGCAGACCCAGACACCTTGCCTGCAAACCACTGTCTGAAGGCTCACAAGGTGAGGAAGTCAAAGGAGTTGAAAGTCAATAAGGCAGACAACTCAACCCAGGACAGCAGAAAAGAAAAAACAACAGAACTACAGAAGTGAGTGATTGTTCCACTTTGCACTTTTACTCAGTTACAAACACACACCATTTTGGCAACACTGCGCAGGATAATTGCCAGGACTCTTAAAAAAAAATAAATAATGCTTTATTGAGGAAACGGGAAAGTCAGTTCCAAACAAATAAGGCTTTCCTACAATGTCAAGAGTTCGAGAAACACTGCTGTAAGGAATACAGTACCTAGCCCCCCCTTCCCCCCCCCCCCAAAAAAAAAGCAAGCCCAAAACATATGTAGGATTTCAGGGATTTCTGAAACTGACTTCAAAGGCTCAACATGGAGAAAAGTGAAGAAAATCTGCCTGCTGATCATTTTTAAATGGAGAAATAAATACAAGAAAACTTTCCAGATGGGATGTGTTTCCCCTGCCATTAGTTTGGCCTTTACAATACTGTGACTCTAATAGCTCTGCTATGTCTGGTGTCCAAAAAGCACCTGCCTGTCAAAGCAAGCCAACAGCCTGCACTATGTGCTTTTAGGGCTTGCTCATCACTGAAGGAGCATTTCCACTTCAGTATAAAGTACTTGAATGCCACTCGTAATGTTGAAGAAGTTAACAAACCTTCATTTCATTACCGCTGGTCTTAGAAGTTACCCACTCGGACAAATACGCTGCGTTTTTAAATGTTATAGAAGCAGAGCACTGACAGAGTCTGATCTATTGCACACTCATTGAAATGGAGAGATCAGCCCAGCGCCATTTTCAATTACAAAAAGCTTGTCATAACATGAACAGAGTGCTGACAACATCCCCAAGGTTTACCTCCAGGATATAAAATTGAATAGCTGTTACCCAATAAGAGAAATAACATTTTAAAGCCTCTGTCTTTAAACATGAGAAAAATCCCTGTCATGAGCAGGAAAAACTGATTTTCAAATGTTAGTTTTGTCTGTAAGAACAGAAAATTTCTCAGAAAATTTACCAGAGAAACAGCCACATTGGCTCATTTTCTAGAAATCTACTAATTTTTTTTAAAGTCTGCTGTATTCCCAAAGCACAGCAATTTGGCTTCAACTACCCAAACCACACAGCTATTTTGATCATTAAATATTCTTCACACTTCTGAAACACAGTCAAAGAAAAGCACTATGTTGGTGTAGAAGAAACTAAAAAGGTTGCATCTTTCCCACCCTAGCCCTCTACAACTGTGGGTCGGTCTTCATCGTGTATTACATCTCCCTGAAACCTTGCATAAAGAAGGCTCCAGCTTATAAGCACCTGCTATTGTTACAGATTTTTTTAATATAGGAACACAAGCATTTTCCCGGAATAAATATGTAAAGAATGTTTAAAACGTTAACACAGCTAGCAAAAAGCCACAGCTAAACTCTTTTCAACAGAGTTACGCATAGAAGCTTCCCCTACCGAGACCTAAATCTGATCCATTTACAGGTAAGAGATCATTTTGACAGGCACTGGCTTCTTCCAAAAAAAGACATCCTACCTGCAGGCCCCTGCTCCTCCACGTACACTCTCTGATGGAGAGGATTTTGTGCTAGCCATTTTTTTCGGGCGAACGCCTGCCTATCGGTATATAAGGGGGCTGGGTGAAGCAACGCTCAGGTATGAAAATCAAATCCTTCCAGCCTTTGCTGGCCGGATCTGGGTCTGCAGAACCCGTTACCACCCCATTCTCTAATCAGTTATTTGTACCAAGAACTCGAAAGCACCCGAGGGGACGGCACCGGCTCACCCAGCACACAGAAGCCAGGGAAGCGTAACCGAGGTGGGAAACATCCCGAATTCCCACGCACCTGCCCGCCCCCGCGGCCTCTTCGGTTCCCGGCTTGCCGCGGCGCTGGGGGCGGGGAGGAAAGGCCCTTCCCCACTCCTTGCAAAACACAGCCCCGCTAGCCCCCGTGCCCAGGCTGAGGAGGTGCCCGAGGCCCCGCTCCCCAGCAGGTCCCCGCTGGGGAGTGGGGAGGCGGTGCTGCGGTCGCAGGACCCGCGAGTGGCGCGGGGGGGGAGCGAGGCCGGGGGTCTCTCCAGCGCGGGGCGGCGGGCTCGGCAGGGGCTGTCGGATAACAAAGCCCGGCGCAGGGACGCTGCCACGGCGGCGCTCACCTGCCCAGCGGTCGCTTCATGCCCGTGTCGGCGGCGGCGGGCAGGCGCAGGCTGTGCCTCAGGCTGCAGCCCTTGTCGAGGGGCGACGGCGCGGCGGCGGCGCGTTCATGCTCCACCGTGACCGACTCGTTGCGCTTCCTCATGCCGGGGCGGCGGCGGCGGCGGCCCGGGACAGCGGAGACGGCAGAAGCGGCGCCGCGCACAGCCGCCACTCACCCTGAGCCGCGCTCGCGCCACACCACGGCCCGCCACGCCCCGCCAGCGCCCACGCCCATCCCCGCCTCCGGAGCGGGATCGCGACGAAGGCGCCCCTTGCCAGCACTTCCGAGGGACCGCGGCGCCATCTTTACTGCGGGCAAAAGCGCCGACCGCCATTTTCTTGGTGGCCGGAGGCGGGTTTTCGGCGCGCGGGCACGGGGCGGTGTCCGTGTGCGGCGCACGCGGCCTCAGGGGCCGGGTGCCCCTCTCTCCTGCGCGTGGGAGTGCTGGTGGTGCACGCTGGTGACCCTGCCAGCTTTGGGAGTGAAGTGGCGCAGCGGGGCATCAGCCCTGCTGGGGATGCTGGGGCACAACGGCTGTGGAGCGGAGGGCGAGGCAGGGGCGTGTCAGGGTGCGCAGGGCCCTGTGGTGAACTGTGAGGTGCAGTGCTGTTCCGTGTCCTAGTGCGGGGACCTGGGACGTAGCCCTGCTGGTGTCATGGAAACCTGTGGGTGACTGGAAATGTTGGCGCCCCAGCAGCTGGAATGGACATCCGGCTTGCTGAGCTGCCGCTTTGCAAGGGGCAGCGTGGGGCGGGGCGTGAGCCTGCCATCATTAAACTGCTTCTGCGTGAAGAGCCGGTGGGGGGAAATGGGCCAGTTGTGAATGAAAGGTCTGCCTGGGCCTGGAGGGGCTGCGAGACCCTGCCCGGGGCTAGAGGCTGAGCTACAGCACACACCTGAGCATGGAGAAATGGCATAGCTGATACAAGGGTGCAGAGAGAGGCAAAACTAGCAGTAGTCCTTACTGTTAGACTCAGCAGTAAGGACAGGAATGAAGCACTGAGATGACACAGATAATTAAAGCCTTGATCCCTGAACAGTCAGAGATAATTGCCTTTCACTATTTTGTCTTCCAAAACTCTCTGAAGCAGAAGGCAGCCATATGCAATTTTTGGATGTGATTGCCCCCCCTCAGTAACCTTCTGGGGAGGTGCTTTGGAAAGCACGCCCTCATCTGCTTATCTCTACAGACACGCACAGGCAAGGCTAACTCTCTCTATGATGTGGGGATTCTGCACTGGAAACAAGTGGTGGCAAATAAAGAACAAATAAAACATCCCCTCCAGTATGAGCAGTAGCTGGTGATGGTGCTGTCTGTACCATCTGGGAGCAGGACAGCAATACACTGCAGAAGGTGGCCATGCTCATGTGTTCTTGTCTCCCGCTGCTGCTGGGTTGATCTATGTACTGATCACAGTACCTTCTGTGTTTGTGTAAAGTGAAAAAGTGAAGCAATTCCTGGAAAATGGCTCTTTGGACAAGTGATCTCAGCTATCTTGCATCCGTTTCTTCTGACTTGCTGCTGACTGATCCTGTACCTGATGAAACATGGAGATTCAAGAGAAATGCAGCATTATGAATTAATCCCAGGAGAAAAGACAAGGCAGTGGACCAAAAAGGAGGAAGTAATTGTTAAAAACCAAGCCTCAACTATCTCAGCAGTTATGGACAGGTAGCAGAAAGTACTGTGTAATGTGCTGATATGTGCTTTGTCATGTCTCTGGAAGCTTCCCCTAACATTTGAGACCTTTTAGAGATTTTCTCTTGGCCAATCATAATTGCTAAAATTTTCAGCTAGGCATTTGGAAAGACTGGTTGTTCCTTTGCATGCTTTGAACAGCAGAGGAGAGTGTTCTTGTCCCTCTGATTTTGTTTTGTTTCTTACATCTCACTAGGAAGACTGAATGCTGCAATTGGGGATTGTTAGCTATGTGTTAGGAGCTTTGCCTGGTGACAACATGTCATGAGTGGTGGTTACTCCAAGAGCAGGCTCCACAAAGGCTGTACGGGGCTCCTTGGAAGTGACAGTGCAGTCCTGTGAAGAGGGAATTGCAAGCTGCCCAACAGGCTTTGTTAACAAGGGGAATGGACTCAGGCATCATAAATCCTCTGAAATGTCTCTGGGTGAAGTTTATTACTGAGAAGGATGACCAAAGAGAATTACTTGAAAGTCTGTCTTTGTGGCATGGGTCTTACTACTGGTTGGCTTTTTCTCTGTGCTAGAAAGAAGAAAGACAAGCAAGTATTTTCTTGTGGTGACCTTAACCTATTCTCAGCATTTCTAAAGGCTTCTCTTCCTTAACTATGTATGAGTATAAACAGGTGCTTGTTTGGTCTCTCCCATCATATCAGAATTTAAGATTTAGAAATCACCACATTATCTTTTATGGGTTTTTTTTGTTTGTTTTTCTTTTTAATGTAATGTCCTCTGTGGTGCTAGTACATAATTTATAGAATATGAAAAGGTTCTCCCATTTGGGATCAGTACTTGCCCTTCTTACCTATTGAAAGAGATGAGTCCTGCCTCAGAAATTTGCCCACTCACGGAAATCAATGCATGGCATCCATTCTGAATTCCAAATTAACCCCAAATGCCATGGTGAATTCTGGTGGACTTGGTGGGAGTTTGTTGAGGCAAGCGTCCACTACAAACTGTATTTCTGCTGCTGTTATAGGCAAACTAGGGTGAAATTCTACCATGTGCGGTCACCAAATACTTCCTCTGAATAATGCAAAACAGCTTAGGGAATGTGCTGCCACAGGATTTCTTAGCAGTCAGTAACTCCGTGTGGTTCTATGAAGAGACTATGTACAGGAAGAACAGGAAAATCTAGTCAGAGTAAAGGTTGGGAAAGAATTTGAGATTTCTTAGCTCAAGGCATGAACAAAGATTATGGTACAGCAATAGTAGAAACTATCCCTGTGGGCAAGGACACTTTCTGTAGGGTTTCTGTATGTCTGGAATGATCTGAAAGAGGTCTGGAGACAGGCCATAAGGCAAGGACACAGTCTGCTGGACTGCACTGATGGCAATCTCTTCCCCACCCTGTGTTCTCCAGAGGCAGCCACACCTGAACTCACCTGCCTGGCCTGGAGATGGGGAGGATAGATGGAAAGCAAAGGACAGCAAGTGAGCACAGATCCTAAGCAACATTATCAAGAGAAGGGATGAGAGCTGGGTTTGTCTGTGGATGAGCTCAATGAAGTGTCCCCAAAGTACAGAATCCAGAGCAGGAGAAACTGAAGGAACCTTGAAAGGCCAGGAGAAAGTACTGGTTAGGAAACCACTGGGAGGTAAGTGTCTGGAGAGCACAAGGATATTCAGGCAGCAGAGAAATCAGAAAAGGCAAAGGCAGACCCACCTCCTTTGAGGAGATGCTTGAAAGGAGGGCAAAAGCCAAGGAGAGGTGGCTCAGGGCAGAGCAGAAGGAGACTGCATCATGCTGAGGAAGGCAGCAGTACCTCTGGAAATGCAGAGGCCTGCTAGGTGGACAGCTACCCAGAGCTTTCTGTTCCTCAAACTGCTCCTCTCTTAAAGGACAAGAGGGGGAAACCTGGTGCTACAACCAAATAACGTTCTTTCCCTACCCACCAACCACAGCACAAATTTTATAGCTCAAGTTGGTGGCACATGTTTGTGCTTGATGGGCAGCACAGGGCTCTCTGGTGCGTTGAGCAATCCTTGAGCTGCTGCCTTTGCCCCACAGCTTCATGGGCTTCTTCATTCTGCTTACCCAGCTGTCCCCAACTTGGACCATGTAGAGGAAATCATGGAGAGTTCAGATGAAGAGGACTGTGGAGCCATGCTTCCATGCTGACTTCCTGAAAGTAAGAAAATCCAGGTTACTAAGGGTAGAGCCAGCTTTGGAAAGGTCCATTGTGCAGTGCTCCTAACAACCCAGAGAAGTGTCACTGATGTTCCCGAGTCAGCACAATCCCCTGCCTGCTACCTGCTAGTTTTCCTACTTAACAGTAGACACAGAGCTAGCTGAAGGCAGCAGAGCTGGACAGAGTTTCAGTGTGTGCTAGTGCTCCAGTCTGCTATGCAGGGGCTGAGCCAAGCCTCTCCAGCAAAGCTAGAGTGCTTTCACCACTCTCCTAATCCCTCCTTGGCTGTAGCTACGCCAGCTTCTGAAAGCCCCATGTTGAAATGAGTAGTGCTTTTTAGATTACTGTTGTCAGTTAAGAAATAAAGCATCTGGGAAGCATTTCTACTTGCCTGCCTGTGCAATTTTTCACCAGTGTGTCTGAAGGTGTCCAAAAGGCGTCTCTCCACAGTTTTCTCCGTGCTGACCATCTTGCATGCCAGTGGTAGTGATAGTGACAGACTGCACAAGGTGCAGGGACATCATTCAAACGCCTTTTTGCTCACCTTGGTTTTCCATGAACCTCCTCCAGATGCTCTAGACCTGGTGACTTCATCTCCAGGAAGTTGAGAGTCCATGCAGAATCACAGAATCATAGAGTGGTTTGGCTTGGCAAGGACCTTGAAGACCATCTAGTCCAACCCCTCTGCCATGGGCAGAGACATCTTTCATTCGATCTGGTTGCTCTAAGCCTCATCCAGACTGATTTTGAACACTTTCAATGTTGGGGCATCCACAGCTTCTTGGCACTCTGCTCCAGGGGCCACTACTCTTTCTCCTTTTCATTAATGACTTGGATGATGGGTCAGAATGCACTCTCAAGGTGTTTGCAGATGATCAAAAACTGAGAGGAGCAGCTGATACACCAGAGGGTTGTGCTGCCATTCAGAGGTGACTGGCCAGGCTGGAGAAATGGACCTCGTGAAGTTCGACAAAGGGGCATCCAAAGTCCTGCACATGGGGAGGGTAAACGCCAGGCACCAGTACACACTGGAGGTATGACAACCACGGCCTCGAAACTTTCTGTCCTTTGTTGCCTTCAGGAATCACAGGCCCCTGAGGCCAGAGGGAGTGCCTGGAGTGAGAAAGAGTTCCTTTTGGGAAGGGGGAACCAGTTTGAGGAACATTTAAACAAATGGGACAGACCCAAGTCCCTGAGAGCAGACGGGATGCCCCTGGGAGTGCTGACGGAAGCTGGCTGAAGTCCTTCCGAGACCATTCTCCATCATCTGTGTAATTATGGCCATGATGATGGGGAGAGGTTCCTAGGGATTGGCAGAAAGCAAGTGTCACTGCTGTCTTCAAGGAGGGCAAGCAGGAGAATGCAGGGAACTACAGGCCAGCCAGCCTCACCTTGATCCCTGTGAAGGTGATGGAGCAAGTAATGCTGGAAACCATTTCCAGACACGTGGAGGACAAGGTGGCCATCAGGAGTAGTAGATTGGCATGGCTTTATGAAGAAGAGATAATGCTGAAGCAACCTGATACAGTACATGCCGGAGACTGACTGACCAGCTGAAAAGCAGCTTGGCCCTGGAGGTCGCCTCATGGACACCAAGTTGGACATGAGGCAGCAGTGCACCCTTGGGGCAACAAAGGCCAAGAGCCTCCTCGGCTGCATTAGGGGGAGTGTTGCCAGCAGGTGGAGGGACATGATCCTTCCCCTCTCCTCAGCCCTGGTGAGGCTGCCCTCTGAGCACTGTCCAGTTCTGGGCTGCCCAGTACAAGAGATGCAGACTTCGGAGCAAGTGCTCTGAAGGGCCACAGAGATGATGGACTGGAGCAATGTTCCAGGGAGGCTGGGGGTGGCTGTGCTTATGGTGGGACCTTCAGACTCCTGGGGCTTGGCAGCTCCCGTGGTCACAGAGAGGCTTTGAATGGAGAGATGTCTCCAGATGGGGAGGCTGCTTTGTGGGCTGGAGGGTAATGCCACCATGGATCAGAGGAGGCCCCATGCAGGGGCTGTCCGTGATGGGAATTCCACCAGGGAAGAGGGAGCCAAGAGAAGGTTCAGTGCTTTTATTAGCAGCTCCCTGAAGTTGAGGGAGCCCCACAATTGCACATGGGTGCCAATGCTGAGCAGCCTAGGTGCCTGAGGGTAGATGTCTGAGGGCAGGTGCCCCGGCGGCAGGAACTGGGAGACCCAGCAGGTCTAGAGCAGCTCAGCAGCTGGGCACAGCAGGTCCAAGATCACTTCCTGGGGGGACAGGGCAGTCAGGGTGGGGCCTGGGGGAAGCCTATTGTCTGGGAGACCCCTGCACAGTCCCATCCCAACGTCTCTAGCCCCTGATGCCCCATCTGCCTCCCAGTGTCCCCCCAGCTGCCCCCAATGCTTCTCAATGCCCCCTAGCTCCTCTGCAGCCCCCATATCCCCTGCAGTGCCCTCCAGCTCTCCCCTGATGACCCACAGCTGCCCTCCAGCAGCCCTCAAAGCTGTGTCCCATGGCCCTCAAAGCTCCCCTTTAATGCTTCCTAGGTGCCCCGCAAAGCCCCATAGCTACCCCCAATTCCTCTGACCCCTATCTTCTGCTCTCCCACCCCCTAATGCCCTCAGTGCCCTCTAATGCCCCTCCCAGTCCCCCACCTGCCCCCAGCCCCCCACCTGGCAGTCCTGGGGCAGGGGCTGCCTTCAGGGGAAGATGGGGGGCCCTGGGTCTGGCGCAGGAGGTGCCGCAGGTTGGTGGCTTCAAAGAACGTGCAGCCCAGGAGTGGGGCATAGAGGATGACCGTGGTGCTCCAATTGTCTGTCAGGAAGAGGTTGTAGGGCTGTGCCTGCAGGATCTTGGGGCAGGTGTAAGTGTTAAGACCTGCAGAAGGTCTGGCTCAGCACTGCCTTGGTGGGCAGCCATGGCATCCTGCAGGGCCACCCTCCTGGAGAAGCTTGAGATGGAGACTATCATATGGTCCTTGCTGTCCAGGAGGTTTTCCAGCTTCAGGTCCCTGCAGGGGAGAGGCAGCACATGCTGGGGGCAGGCAGGGGCAGATGGCGGCTGTGGGGAGGAGGAAGTCAGGGGCAAAGGAGGAAGCTATAAGTAGATGAGGGGCCAGGGAGGAGGAGGCTTGGACTGGGAGCTGTGGGGCAGGTGGCCATGTGGAGGGAGAGTAGGTAAGGGTGCGGTGTGGCAGGCGGAGGTGTGGATGTAAAGAGAGGCTTCCAGGCAGACCTTCATTGCCTGGACTGGGTGGAATGATCCTCCAGGCAGCATGACTGGGGTCCTGCAGAGCCCTTGCTGCCTCGGGAGTTCTGTCCCCAGCTGCCAGAGCAGGGACCCCATGCTCACCCACTGGTAAATGATGCAAGGCCACGGCAAGGAGCAGCTGGGGCAACCAGAGTCCTGCCTGGCTCTGGAAGCAGGGCCCCTGGCTCTGCACCTGCTCCAGGACACCCATCCTCTTCTCCACACCTTGGTACAGCATAGATGAGGTGCTTGTGGCACAAGCCCTTCAAGACCTGTGGGCAGCAGGGGCTTGATGTGGGACAGGCCTGCCCCCCTCTGGTCCCCCTTTGCCCTGCACCCTTTGCCCACCAATGCTCCCCTGACCCCTGGCAGTCCCCCACAAAGTGCCCACCATGGCTGCCATCCTCCTGGAGCTTGCTCCTTGGGGTCTGCTGCAGGGGCTGGACCCCGAGGTGTCCTGGGCTGAAAGGCTGGGCAGGTGGCAGCAAAGGACTTTCTGGTGAAGCCTCTTACAGAGCTTTTTGGCAAGCTTGGAAAACTACAGTTTTGCTCTTTGCAGCACTCCCTGTTCTGGGCAAGCACAACCCTCATGACCAAGACTACGCTGGAAACTGCGACTGCCACAGGGCAGGTCTCATGGCTGGTGTGCTTTTGCTGGGCTTGCAGGGCTCCTGCTGGAAAAGGCTGCTGCTGGGTGGCTGGGGCAGCAGGATGCAACTCCTCTGCCAGCAGGGTCAGGAAAATTAGGTCCAAACACCAGCTGCTTGGCACTAGGAGGAATTCAGGGGCCAAGTGGCAGCTTGGTGAAGCTGAGCTCCTCTGGGACCAGTTGCCAGAGGAACTGCAAGGAAAGCCAATCCATAACTCAGTGTGACAACTTATGAGAGGGAACAGTGATAGCCACAAATTCTTCAAGAAAGTGGTTTTTACCTGCTCATACTGCCCTGCTCACAAACACCTGGATGGTTGTGCTGGTGCTCTGGCCAGGGTCATTGTGCATGACACAGGAGAGGGACAACAGCAACCAGGGCCTTACTCTGCTCCTGGGGAACCTCCTGAGTGCCGATAGCTGTCAAGCTGATGATGATAAGCACTCTGATGAGGAGTTGTTGGACTGATCTTTTTTAACCGTACCAGGGAAATATTTTCCCCATGTGCCATGCCAGGTTTGTTCACCTGATAACTTTGAAAACATCGTGCTCCTGATGAAGCACCTCTGACACAGCCCTCACTTTGCTCCACACTGATGCGCCATGGCCCATCTGAGAGCTCGTCCTGTGCAAAGTGGTTTCCCAGTAACAAGCCCACAGTGCACACCACAACACAGGCTGTAGGCAAAAGCTTCACCTGCTCCAAGTCAGGGTGATCCTTACTGCAGGCTTGGCTAAAGTGAATGGGAGCTCTTGCACCTCTTGCAACAGGCCAGCAGTTACCATTGTAAACACATTGACAACAAACTTTTGGACTGACCTTAGACCCTAATAGGGTGGCCCTTTGCCAGCAGGTCCTGCTCAGCTCAGGTCCATGAACTTGAGGGCAGCTTGCTGCCTGCTGGTTGCTCTTCCCCACATTGAACGTCTGTTTAAAGGCAATGACTGCAGCCTGTTGGAGGCTGTCCTCCTACTGCAAGGACACAGGGCCACCTGCCAATGAGTTGTCCAAGTTGCTCCATGCAAGCAGGGAAGTGTCCAGGGACCCATGTCCCAGGAACAGCCTTCTCCATTATCAGCAAGGGCACTGCTCTGGCTGTGCTGGGCCTTGCAGCGCTTTCACACACGCATTTCCATCCGCCCTTGGATCCACCCACCAGCTTGTGCTGCCCCCAATTATTTCCACCAACAGCCTCCCCAAAGCCGTGCCTCGGAGCACCGATGAGCAGCTGCCCCGCAAAGGTGGGGCGCAACCCCTGGGGCCAGCTCAGGCTGTTGGGGCTCTTCCTCCCCAAACGATGCAGGGGAGAGCTGCGCAGGACGCGGCAGGAGGAGGACCCCCGCCACTTTTACTCCCGCCTTCCGGGAGGCATGTGCACGCAGCAGGGATCCGGGAGCCCCGGGCAGCTGCTCGGCGCCTCCCCCGCCGCCGCCGCCTGCCGGCACCAGGGGTCCCGTAGAGATCTGGCCCTGCCCGCACACTCCTGGAGCCGCTTCCCAGTAGGATCAGCGCCTCCGGCCCGCCGCTGCCGAGCCAGGACCGAACCCCACGACTGACCGGCGAGCTTGGCGGCGCTGACCCGGAAGACCCGCTCGTCCCGCAGCCCCGCCCCGCCCGCAGGGGCGTGCCCGGCGCCTGTGCGCAGTTTCGCCAATGAGAAAAATCTGCTGCCGTGCGTCAGCGCCCCGCGGCGGCGGCGGAGACTGTTGCTAGGCAGGCCGGCGCGGCTGGCCCAATGGGAGCGGGGTGCTGCGGCCGGGCCCGGGCGCAGGCGGCGGCGGCGGCGGCGGGCGCGGAGCGGCTGGGGCCCGGCGCTCACCATGCCCTACAAGCTGAAGAAGGAGAAGGTGTGGCGGGCGGCGGCGGTGCCGGGGTGTCCTCGCGCGGCCCGGTGACCGTCCGCCCGCTCCCGCCGCCCTCCCCGCCGCGGCCTTCCCTCGGCGCGGCCCTCGGGCGGGGGCGCGCGCGGAGCTGCGGCCGACAGGGGGCGGGGGCGCGCGCCCGGGGGCGGGCGGGGCGGGTGGTGCAGGAGGGCGGCGGGGGCGCGCGGGGGCCGGGGGAGGGGCGCCCGTGGTGCCGGTGCCCACGCGCGAGCCCGGCGGGGGAGCGGCGGCTGCGGCCCGCCTCGCCCCGCGCGCTCGGGAGGCGGCAGGAGGTCGCGGGGGCCGCGGGGCACGGCCGCTCCCCCCGCGCGATGCCTCCAGCGGGGGAGGTACGGCCCCACCCGTCTCCTCGCAGGCGGGGTGGGGGCCCGGATCCACTTCTGCCGCCGCTGCCCGGTGCGGGCGGGCCGGGCTCGGCCGTGTCCCGTGCCCGCCGGGGCTGTGTGTGCCCTACGCCTTGCAGAGCCGGTGGGCGGCAGCGGAGCCGTGACCCGCGGAAGGGCTGGCCCCGGCTGGGCCCGGGGGCCTTGTAGCCCGGCGGTGCCCGGCCGGGGTCAGCTTGCAGTGACCGGGACGGGATGTCCCGGCTGGGGCCCGTGCCGCTGCCGCGGGCGTCCGCGGCCGGGGGAGTTGTTCGGGGTGCCCTTCTCGGGGGAAAGGGGCTGGGAGCTGCCGCCCGAAGCAGGGCTCACTGCAGGGGGTGGTGGTGGGGTGGGTCTGTGGTAGGGTGCAGCTGAACTCTGCAAAGAGATGCTAAAATTCTTCACAAGGTGAAATTCTCTCTTGTTGTATTCGTTGTTTCAGGAGTCTCCGAAGTCTACCAAAAGCACTACAAAGCCTGGCAGCAGCAGTAGCGGGAAGGATGGTGGGGCAGAGAATTCGGAAGAGGTAAGGCTTCCCCTTTGGATGCAGCAGTGTCCGTGTGCAACTCGTCTTTGAGGAGGAATAATATCTTTAATTCTAGCTCCTTCAAGCTGCTCTGCCAGGTAACGTATGCTACCGGGATCTTACGGAATCAGAGAAGATCGTAGCAAAGACTAAACTTAAGATGAAGTTAGTTCCCCTTGAAAGTTGGCCCAAAGGGAACGATGACTATGGAAGAGGCAGGATGAGTCTTATACCCTGCAGCCCTGCAAAAAGGGATTTGGCATGAAGCTGAGGGCAAGCAGCGCTCGCAGAGGTGGGCAAAAAGTTGGCTGCAGAGGAGGAAGAGCCACGGTTCTCAAGAAGGAGGAAGCCTGACAGATAGGAGCAGCTTCCTTGCTCCTGTCAGAGCAAAGCGCAGTAAACACTGTTGTCATCTTTTGTCAGAGTGGGAGAGTAGTGAGAAGCAATGGAAAAGGAGCATGTTCTTTTGAGGCATTCTCTGGCAGAGTGAAACTAGGAAATAATGGATAGGACACCTGAAAAAATAGAGGTAAGCTGCTAGAGATTAAGTGGTTCTCCTTTGGTTTAATAGCCTTGTTGCTGAATACAACGTTAGTCACAAGAAGGCACAGCCTGTATTCCCAGCTGTGCAAAGTCTCTTTCACTCTCAAACCAGATGTGATACAATGGCCTCAGCAGAGCCTGATAATATGATAAGGTGTGCTTGGAATTAACAAAAATTTGGGTAAACTGGAACTTTTCTGGTAGACTTGAGTTTGTCCAGCACTCAAACAGTGTGGTTGTGGATTTTGAGCCTTGGCTCAGAAGAGTATTGTACATGTGTCCAAGGAAGCATGTGTGTGTGTGTGTGTGTGGTTTTTTGGTTGTGTTTTTTGGTTTTTTTTTTTAATACTGCAATTTTGCAAACAAGCTGTGCCACTTCTATGTCCATAGAAGCCTGTGTGCTTGAGTCTTGTCTGGAACACATTGCACTTGTAATTTGGAGGACTGGGGATGGGAGACATGTAAGGCTAATGAAGACTAGGAAGAAATCTGTAGTTCAGTGGGATGGTTGTAGTCAAAATAAGGTTATTTTAGAGTTTTCTTCAAGGCATAGATCTGTATTGCAGAGCCTCAGAAAATATCCCTACTACTAGCCGCTCAGTTTCAAGGACCAAGCTGTGCTTGTGTCTAATCTGCTGTATGGCCAGCAAGGAATCAGAAGCTGAATTTGTTTGCCTTGGAGCAGATGGCAGTTTTGTAGATTCTCTTTTCATATCCCATCCTGTTCTTGGCCTCTGCCCATTTTATGTTGTGTATACAGCTGAAAACAGCTTGCTGGGAGAGCTGTCTGCCGACTCTCAGGAAGTGAAAGCACTCCTGCCTTGGCATCATGGGGTCAGGCTTACCTTTTATTTCTTTGGCACTCTTTGTCTGTGGAGTTCACCTCTCTGGGAAGAGGAAGGAGAGCCTGGGTCTTGCAATGTGAGGGTGACGGATAGCCATCAAATAGAGCACTCTGATGTCCCCATCCAAATCAGTGGTGGGCTGTGATGCTGCTCTCCTGGTTACAAGTGGTGCACTAAGAAAGGAAGAGCAGCGCAGGCTACAAGTTTCCTTCCATGACCTGAAACAGCACGTAATGTCTGGTTGTTTCTGGGTGCAGAAGAAGCTTAGAAGTGATTCGTCGAACCTTCCCTCCCACAAAACATACCCAGCCACTTCCTCATACTCCAAACAAAATCCAGCCCTTCTTTAAGATGGAAGGCTGGGTCTCCTTTGATCATAAGAACAGAGAGCAGAGCAGAAAGGAGACACCTCTGCAGTGTGCGCTGCCACAGGTCCTTCTCCCTTTTCCTGTTGAGTTTGCAGTGCAGTTTGTTCTCTCTTGGTGCTTTCCTGTCTCCGGACTGCTCTGCTGCAGAATGGAAGAGAGCTCTTTGCTTGATGAGAAGAAATGTATACCAGTTTGAATGCAATTTTCCTGCTCTTCAGGAAACACAGAAAGGTATTTTGACTTTCACATTGGGGGACTATGAGGAATTAGGTAACGTGTGCTAGGAGCAAGAGTCCTTCCTTGTTGTCAGAAGCAGGAGGGGGTTTGACTCATGAAACACTAGGAGTGGTATTGCCTAGTGGGGTTGATGGGCTGAGTCTAGCCTGGGTGCCTCTGCTGCCATTGTGAGAGTTTTGTGCCCTATAAATTCCTCCACAGAGTTATGGTTGGTTGCCTTTTTCTAAGGTGAAAGTTGTGTGTACCAAAGAGAATTTTCTTTTTTCTTCGTATCTCAATAAATGCTTAATGGGCTTGCAGCAGGAGAGCAGTGTTTGGGCAGTCCTCTTCCAGTATGCGCTTTCTTCTCTCACACCATGCTCCAAGGAGTAGTGGAGGACTCAGCCCTAATTTATCCTGGTACCAGAAAGTTGTGACTTGTTTTGCAGGCAAGTTGTCTGGCTGGTGGAATGAGTAAAGCTTGTTGAAGTGCATCTCTGGTTTGACAGATCTGAGCAAGTGCAGCAGACTAGGAGCTCATATGGGGATCTCTGTGAAGGGAGATGAAGAGGGTAGGAGTCAGTCCAGAAACCATTAAGCATAGTGCTTTGTTCTCTGCAGTGAAGGAGCTTTTAGTGGAGCTGATCTGGAAGGGCAGATGTGTTCAAAAGCAGATGCAACCCCACATGGGAAGGCAAGCGTTTGAGTGCCCTTGTAAGTACAGGGGTACTGCAGTGCTTTTTTAGATGCCCATCTTAGGGTGAAGCTGTCTGAGGTGAAGAGCCAGCAGAACCTGGCCAGCCCCTGGCTTTGGGGGGACAGTTTGCTCAGGAAGAGGCAGGAGCAGTGGAGGAAAACATGAGAGCAGGGAGTGGGAAATAAAAGGTTTGTTAAGTTCATTCCCTCTGGAACATGATGAAGATATGAATGGAGAGAATTTCTGTTTAGCTATTTAAGGAGAAAAAAAAAAATGTCAGAAAACGAAGCAGCGTTGAATGAGAGGATGAGAAAGAGTTACTCCTCCTGTCCAGAAAGACTGGGAGAGGCAGCTGGGTGGGGAAGACAGTTTAATGAACTGGAAGTGGGAGCAGGGATTAGCAGCAGCAGTAAAGAGGAGAGAGAAGTTGCTCTGCAGCCTCCAGGGCAGCTTGGAGCCTTGCTGATGAGATTTGCAGCTCTGGGAGAGGGTGCTCCTTTTCAATCAGCTGCTGTATTATGTGTTTTGCAGATATCTCCATGGGGCTTGTTACTGCAGTACCTGGAGCTCATTATTCAGAGACGGGCATTACACTGTGTTGGTGTTACTTGTGAGGCAGGGAGCTTGATTTTAATAGGGAAGCTGCGTAACAGCAGACAAAGAGAGCAGGTACTGACTTGAGGGATGGGAAGGGAAGAGTCATCTGAGGAGGAGGAGCTGCAAGCAGATCTGGGCTGAGAAGCTTAGCAAGTGGGGGATGCTCAAGGGACCAGTGAAGCAGAAGGGCTTTCCGAGCGGCGATGCACCCAGCTGCAGTAGGAGTGCCTGCAGAGGTGAGGTCATGCACGGATAAGAGAGCGGAGGAGAAGCTGGCACAGCTCAGCGTGGCTGGGGAAGAGGGTCTCTGTCCCTGGGAGCCCGGGGTAAAGAGAGATGGCACAGAGCAAGTCCAGAGCCCATTGACTTGTGCAGGCAAGTTCCTAGCAAGGAAGAGAGGTGGTGGGAACCAGCGGGGAGGAAGTGCCGGGGAGCCTGCGCCTGGAAGAGTTCGAACACAGTTGCAATTGGGGCTGGCCCATCCTGTTGGCATGAGTAGCCACTCCACCACAGTGGGAAAGGTGGGGCTGCCGCACCGCGCTTGGGCAAACAGCTTTATGCTGTTCTCTGGTCATTTCAGCATGTGCAGCGTAACAGCCGCTGACAAACAGTGTCTCCCAGGCAGCTGGCTTTGCCATGGTGGTGTGAGCCCTGCCTGTCACGAGGGGGCTGAGCCTGATCACGTAGATGTGCACAATGTTAGTGATCAGCTGGTGTTGATGTCTGTGAGGTTGACACCTGTGCATTAAGAGAAAAGCTTTCAGTTTTAGCAGCCTGCTGTGTTTTCAGGGATGGAAACTTCAGAGAAGAAAGTGTTAGGAAACTTAAAACAAGCCTCTTCTCCTACCTTGGCCACCAGAATCAGGTGTTGAAGACCGAAGGATAGCAGGCCTGCCACAGGAAGCATGTCCTGAAAGCAAGTATTCAGCTTGATGCCAGAAAGTCCATATAGAACTAATCCATCCCAAAACTCTCTGAGCACTGCAGCATAGGAGTATATCTCATTTTCTCTAGCAAACTCAGTTGTGTGATTTTTGCATGTGTATGGCTGTTTCTTAAATAACTAGCAGCTAAACCTGAAGCTGTGTTTTGTCTCTCTTCATGCCAGCTGTTGAAAACTGTAGAAACTGGTGGCAAGGACTTTTCCAGACCCCTGATGAAGGCAGCGTGGCCACAGCCTGTTAGCATGTGATACACACACCATGTTCAGAACATTTTCCTGTGGCATGTCTGGGTGGATGGGGAGTGCACAGGCATGTCCCTTCAGCTAGGAGGACCCATGTGTCCTGCTTTCCTCAGTGTTACCTGTGAGGCCGCCGATGCATCTTTTGTTTCTCTCTGTACCATCTTTTCTCCATGGTGGCTCAGCATTCAGATTTTGCCCTTGTTCCCTGTGGATGGAAGGTAATGCAGATTAGAGGACTAGCCATCCCAAAAGCATCTGGACCACATCTGAGTGGCTCATGCTGCCCTGATACCCAAATATTCAGGGTGAGGAATGAACTTCTCACTCTTGGAAGGTTGCCAGCAAGGGTTCAGTCTGACTTAAGTGAGGAGAGGCCACTGTTCAGGATAAGTTGCCTCCAATTTGTAGTCTCAGCCCACTGCATCTGTCAGACACCACTGTTTTCATCACAACCTTATCTTACTCTGATATATCATCATGGGACAATGGGACATCACTCTCATCATGGCACAATGCTGCTCCATGAAAGGAATCAGATCAAATCTAAACTGAAGAGAGTTCAAATTTTACTGTCTCTGCCCACCTTGGCTTGGAGCTGAGCTTGAAACAGAAGCACTTAAGATTTCCTTCAAGCAGAACCAGACCAGAACCAAAACATTTCTGATTTTTGGTTCAAAGTAATGGCTTGACAAAACAATTGGTGTTTCATGTTGAGCACTGTTCTTCACAAGAAGTTTTGCACTTGCTCTACAGAGCCTAATCTGTAGAGCAGTGTCTCCTTGTAGGCAGCTTTCCCTGTTCCTACCTTGCTGCCTCCCCACATACTGCGGGTGTAGTAATTCTTGCTCTTGCACTGTGGTGCTGTGCTGTACCTCTTTTGAGTCCATCAGGACTCGGTTCAGGGTCAGGACTGTGCCCATCTCAGGTAAGCTGCAGCTCAGCTGTTCCTCACAGGAAGAGATTGGCCATATCTCGTTTGGAGGAGAGCTCTGATGAGCTTGTGCACTGTTGGTACTTTCCCTCAAAATCCTCCTGTCGGTGTTCTGGGGAGGTGTGCATTAGTACTGTTATGCTGTATGTGACAGCTTGGAGTTTATGGGGGAAGGAGGGGGTGACATCCAAGGATTTCACACACCTCTGCTCCCCATCCATTGCGCTACCCCTGTTGTGTCCTGAACAGGTTCACCCTGCTGCTTCTTGGCTTCATGTGCCAGCGGGAAGGAGGTGGCAGAGCTGAGGAAGGGAGAGGGAGCATTGCACCAGGCTAACGCAACAGAGCCAGAGTAGCCTGAGTGCTGTCTCCAGCTGAGCTGTCTGCTGTAGGCTTGCTGGCGGGATGTTGCTCCCTTCCATATTAAGTTTTCCATAAGTTGGGTCAGTGTGTGGTGTTAAAGGGTCAGTTATTGAGCCATTATGGCCCAAGTGAGACTTGAACCAGCAGAGCTTCAGCAACGTCGGAACAGAGCTGAGCAAACACTGGCTTGAGTTTCTGGTCACCTGCTAAAAATAAGAAAGTGCCTCTGTAAGTGCTGTTTAACAAGCATGAAGTGGAGAGGATGTCTGATGGAGGAAAGTGCAGGCAGAGAGTTTGTGTGGCTAAAAGGGGTGATGTGGAAAAAGCAAATTGACAGAAGTCTAGACAGCAGTGAGGCTGAGACAAGGTGAAGATGGCGGAAGCAGCCAGGACAGGTTGGGAAAGCCCACAGCCTTGGACTTAAGGTTTGGGTATGGCCTGTGTGGCTTGTAGACTGACAACTCCTGGTCTGTGGGTGCAGCAATGATTTTGGTGGTTCTTCACTATTGCCTTTCCGGGGCCATGATGTCTGCCTAGCACTACAGGCTGCCTTGCTTTTTCCTAGATGGTTCCCTCCACAAGGATAAGGTAGCAACTTGCTAGTTTTCAAAGCTTGTTTGCTGTGTGTTGTACAGAGTGCTGTAATTGGAGGCAGCAGCACACTGAGATTTGTGTTTGGACCATGGAAAGTTCTTATTTCTGCTTTTTTGTGTCAACAAACTCCTATAATGTTGCAAGATGTGGCTTTGCTTTCTGTATCCCTAGCACCCAGTGTGCCAAGAGGCTCTGGTGTCTTTGTAGTACCTTGCAGACAGGAGTAAAACTGATGTTCACTTTGCAGGTATGCTGCAAATGCAACCAAAGGGTCTAGAGCCCCACAGGAGTGAGTGAGATGCGCTGAATTGCAAGTGCAACGGTGAAAAATGTGCCCAGTTTCTTCAGTCCAAGAAGATGTCAATGGTATCTGATTGTTTGTGAGACTTGCAGGTAAAAGCTTATGAGCTGTTTTACTCTTTTCTCCCTCATCAGGCCCAGCAGCCTCAGCAGCAGCCACAGCAGCAGCAGCAAACTTCAAATAAGCGGCCCAGTAACAGCGCTCCCCCACCAACCCAGCTGAATAAGATTAAGTACTCCGGGGGACCCCAAATAGTGAAGAAGGAGCGCCGGCACAGCTCTTCTCGCTTCAATCTGAGCAAAAACCGTGAACTACAAAAGCTCCCAGCCCTTAAAGGTAAAGAAGCTGTGGGGTGGGGGTGACCTGCATGACAAGCTGCTTCTTCTCCAGGCAGAGTGCAGCGGTGTAAGGGATCTTCCCAAAGTGACCCTGGCAGTGTCCTGCTAACCTCCTGCTGGCAGCGTGGCAGGGAATGGCTCTAGGAAAGGTGCTTGTCTTGGCAACAGGTTGAGAATTGATGGATAGCCTAAAAGAAAAGGAGGATGCTCAATGTGAACTTCAATGCTTATGTTCCCATTTGAACTGATTTAAACCCTCATTTAGGGTTTATCATCAGTTAAATCATATGTGCTTAGGATTGCCTAAGATTCTTCAGGAGGTTGTGCAGGGAAGTGCAGAGACCTTGGTGCAGACTGCTCTTGATTCCTTCAGCCATCTGTTCCTGGGAGAGGACCAGGCCTCCTCCTCCTTGAGTTTCCATTGCAAATTATGGTAGTGCTATTGAACTTGTCCACATTAGGGCAATTATCCAGCATTAGCAGTTAGTCTACATAATGGTGCAATTAAACATGACTTAAGTGTGGACAAGGACAAAACATTTTCAGCAGTCACTCAGCCAGGCCCATTGCTGGCGTTGCTCACAGAAACAGGCAGTCCTTTTAGGAAGTGTGACTTCTTTGCAGCTCAGCAGCCATTCTGCAAGCAGGAGGTCAGTTTGCCTGATTGGCCTTAGCAGTGCATAGTTTCCAGTGGCAACATATCAAAAAGAGAATGCAGTTAATATAGGGCCTCTGGCACCTTGGCCCCTCTCTTCTGAGCTATTCTCTGGAAGGAGAGCTAGCCTACAGTGTGCTCTGCCCAGCTCCCTTTGTGACTGTGTGGTGCAGGGCATGGGCGTCACTGGTCTGTGATGGGAGATAGTTAAGTGAGTTCCTTTTCCAGTGTACCTTGTACTGGGAAAGGATCAATGCTTATCAGATTAGAAACCACTACCATGTTTGAAATCGCTATATGGGATAGTTGCTCCAGAGGCCTTGCAATCCCTCTGCTTCCACTGTTCCATCTCCATAGCAGGCATAACACTGCCTCTCCCTCTTCCCCCACCAGCTCAAGGGGGACGTGACAGGGGAGGGGGAATGCAGGTCAGGGAGCAAATCACACTGATACCTGGGCAAACCAGGAAGATGTTTTGCCTATCTCCAAGGACAGACATCCCTGCTCTCTCTGACAGATGCTCCTCCACACGAACGAGAAGAGCTTTTTATCCAGAAGCTGCGGCAGTGCTGCGTGCTTTTTGACTTCATCTCTGACCCCCTCAGTGACCTGAAGTTCAAGGAGGTGAAGCGAGCAGGTCTCAACGAGATGGTGGAATACATCACACACAACCGTGATGTTGTCACTGAGGCCATCTATCCTGAAGCTGTTATCATGGTAGGACATGGGTCCAGTTTGTGCTTGTGTGCCAAAGAAATAAGGACTGTTCAGAAGCATGCAGGGGATGAGGGGATAGGGATTTGTCAAAGAGGAGTGTGACCCCAGTCCTACCCATTGCTTATTACCTGCACACCCCCAGAAAGAGAAGTGGGGCAGGGGTTGTGTGACAGTGCCTGGTGTAGGTAAAGGTGGAAGCTCTTGTCTCTGGCACAGACTGCACTTGTGGAGTTCATATGCAGACTGTAACCCTACAGCCTCTAGGGAGGGATCTTTTTGTGAGCACAGCTATGGCAAATAACAATGTGTTGCTCTGCAGTGAAGGATTTGCTACAGGGAGGACTGTTGTGAGGTGCAGGGAATGTCATTCATAACACCTTTTCACTTAGTTTTCAGTAAACCTCTTCCGGACACTCCCGCCATCATCCAATCCCACCGGCGCGGAGTTTGACCCTGAGGAAGACGAGCCTACTTTAGAGGCTGCCTGGCCGCACCTTCAGGTGAGGAGGAGCGGGGTATATAGATATGGTGAATTTATCTCCAGGAAGTCGAAAGTCCACGTAGTGCTGGAACCTGCCAGCCCTGTTGCTGGCTGTTTCCCTAGCCTGCGAGGGTTGCCAGCGTGGGGTTGGGGAGAGACCAGGCTTGCCACCTATGGGTCAGAGGTGGCTGGTGGGCAATGCAGGCAGCAGGGGTGTCCTGGAAACAGGCTGATGGCTGTGTGCAACATTCACCTGCAGATGGCTGTAGTTCCACGTGGCCCTGAGGTAGGGAACACTTTACTGGGAGTGAGGGAGTTGTGCCATATTGCCTATGTGAGAAGCAATTCCCAGCAGTGTTGATGTCCCTCCCAAAGGCTCAAGAGCCCTTCATTGTCTGGGCTTCAGCAGCATTTGAGACAGCACCCCTGTCTGCTTCAGCACTCCTCTCCTTGCCCAGCTCCCTCGGAGGCGCATGGAAGAGGAGGACTGCTTGGTGCCAAAGCAAAGCCTGTGTTGGCACCTCCTAACATGTCTCCCGTATGCGGGATGTAATTCAGTTGTGTTAACTGAGAGCAAATGTTTGACCAGAAAAGATAGGGAACTGGAGGGGAGGAAGAGGGAAAGGAAGACAAGGATCTTTTAGTTAGGCTGTCTGTCGTGGGAAATAGACTTTAAGACAAACTAGGTGAAAAGGGTTATGAGAGCAACAGTGAGCTTGGCTTAGCAGAGCTCAGCAGTGGAAATCAGGAGGTAAGCTTATGGGAGGCCTTCCCAGGCACTTGCACAGGGACATGTTGTCAAGCAGACAAAGGCAGAACAAGAGCCAGGCACTGCAGAATGAAGCAGAAAATACAGAGAGGAAATAAGGTGCAGTTCTGCAGCAGTGGTTAATCACTTCTCACTGCTGCAGTTGACATAGGGATGTGAGTGTCGATAAAAATGACGTGTCCTCAGCACCAGAGTGCTATGAATGCTAGGAAGCATCAGTTTCTCAGATTTAAGTCAGCAGCAGTCAGCATGGATTTGTGGCAAGTGTGTGCTGAGTTTTTTTGATCATCACCCCAGTTTTTTCTGTGCTGCTGTCCTTGGCAGCTGGGCCCCACATGTGCATGGGTGGCCCCATAGCTCCTTCAATTCCAGAGTCAGACCTTTGGGATGCAGTGCTCTTGTTTGGCCTAGTGGCTCCTCAGAAGCGGTAGGCCGGGTCAGCCCTGGAATGGACTCGTCCCTCTAGGAGGGCAGCAGGACCAGAAGTTGGTGTTTCAGCACTGACAGCCTTCTTAAAACAAGCTACCTTTCGTAGTCCAAGTGGGAGACAACATGCAACTCGCATGGCTTAACAGGGCCGAGCCAGTCTGGAATCAGTCCCCAGGAGGCAGAGGACGCAATGTGTTTTCCCAGGGTCTGTTTCATTTTACTGCTTTTCTGTTCTTCCTTGGTGTATCTCAAGGGCTTCCAATGAAGCCTGAGCCTTTGCCGTCTCCTCTGGACGTTTCTGTTCTCTGTAGAGACATGAGCTGAAGGTTTGAGAAGAATTTCCCAGGCCTAGTGTCTTCATCTGAGTAGGTGGCTGTTGTCTTTGGTGGGACCTGAGGTGATGAGATCTTATGCAGACTTGGGCAGTTATGTGCCACCAGCCCCCTGCCCATCAGAGCAAGGGCAGCTGAGTTGATTCCACTGAGTGGGGAAACACAGGTTCCTGTGTTTTCTGTGTTCCCATTCAGGCTTCCGAGCCTTTCCCTGAATCCTTAAGGAGAAGGAAAACATTTAAAAACTGAAGTAAACACTGGTGAGAGGATGGGGAGGAATTTCTAAGTGATCTTTCCTTCTCCTCCCGTAGCTGGTGTATGAGTTCTTCCTCCGGTTCCTGGAATCGCCTGACTTTCAACCAAATGTAGCCAAGAAATACATTGACCAGAAGTTTGTACTATCTGTAAGTAATCCTTGCCCCTGCCACCGTGCACCACCTTTGTGAAGTACATGCAGCAGATTTTGGTCAAGGTGTTATGCAAACAGTCCAGCTTTGTCAGCAGGTGCTTGATGATGTGGGTTTTCTTTTTCCCTTTGTCTAGTCTTGAATGAGCAGCCAGAATTCTCTAGGCAGAGTGAGTGTGTGTGAGCTGTAGTCCCTGGAACTCATCACTCATTGTACAGGTGGAGAGGGGCACTGGGGACCTTGCAGGAGGAATCCGGGGACACACAGCTTTGTAGAGTGTGCAGGCCATCGCTGTGCTTCTGGAGATGAAAGAAGTGCTGATGTTTCAGCTTGTGACTAGGTGGCTGCATGTTTCAGGGAAGTGACCATTATGCTCAGGGTGCTGAAGGCATCACTCAGCTGAAAGAGCCACTTCTGCTGAGCAGGAGCAATGCCCAGTGTTGCTGGCAGCTTTGTCCAGACAGGCAGTATGCAGACACTGACTGAATTTCTCTCCCCACAGCTGTTGGATCTCTTTGACAGTGAAGACCCCAGAGAACGAGACTTCCTAAAGACTATTCTGCACAGGATCTACGGGAAGTTCCTGGGTCTGCGAGCATACGTGAGGCGACAGATCAACAATATATTTTATAGGTGAGATGTTTCTTAGTGCCACTGGCCTAGTGAATGAGTGGGACAATCCAGTGACATAAATTTGGGGCACTAGGCTGTGATTCTCTCTGATCCAGACTGTGATTAGCTAAGTGACTCAGTTATGTCACAGTACTTTGGTAGGGATAGCATTCATCTGTGCTTAAGAGCAGCGAGGATGAGGTAGCGCTGTGGTAGCTGCTGATAGCAAATGTTGGGACCTGTGAGCTCTAGCTGATCTGGGGGCCATGCATTTATTTGCTTCTGTCTCTTACACCTTGTCCTGTTGTCTTGGAGTTCTGTTATTTGCTAGGAAACTCTCTATCTCCAGTGTTTTTCCTTTCTTTTGCTTATCAAACTGTATCCAGAGTTTGACAATGACCTCTTGTTCTTCTCTTTAGGTTCATCTATGAAACAGAGCACCACAATGGGATTGCAGAGCTGCTGGAGATCCTGGGGAGGTAAGGGCACTTTTGGAATTCCCAGAGAACCCATAGTGAGTGAGACCTCCCAGCCCAACATGTTGCATGAGCTGGCAATGCCTTCCTTCAGCAGTTCTTGTAGGAGCTACCTCTTCTAGAGGATCTCAATCTGACAAAGCACACAGTGAAAGTACTCTCCAGCCTGCTGATAAATACAGTGTTAGCCTTCTCCTCCTCAGATCTGTTTCCTGTTCATTTGAGTTTGAGTCCAGTCACCCTTGCTGTCTTGCCTCAGCAGGCAGTAAGAATTCCTCACAGCCCTGAGAAGCTTTAGCAGTGGGCAGCCTTTTCCATGGCTTCAACTGCCCTTCTGTTTGCAGCCCCCTCATATGCCTCCATCCTTCTGTTCTGCAAAGTACAGCGTTGAGGACTGGGCTGCCTCTCTGCTTGCCTTCCCCAGAGGTTCTGCTTAAGTGTGTGTGGGCTCAGCTTGGCACAGGACAGAGCAGAGCCCAGGCCCCATTAGAGATATTTCCCTGCTGGGCCTGCTGAGGAAACACTCTTGCTGAGCATGCAGGATGGACCTCAGCTACCAAACTTCTTCTGGTGGGTGCCTTCTCAAGTGACTAATGAGAGCTAGGGCAAGCCACTGATTGTTTTGAAGTGAGAAATACTGTATTTCTGCTGAGTAAAGATGTTAACAAGACTTGTTTCTTCTCAGCATAATCAATGGGTTTGCTTTGCCTCTGAAGGAAGAGCACAAGATGTTTCTCATCAGGGTCTTGTTACCACTGCACAAGGTGAAGTCTCTCAGCGTCTACCACCCGCAGGTGAGAAGTGCTTCAAGTTCTGAGGGCAGAATGCGATTCTTGCAAAAGCCATTGTTCAGGATTGCTTATAGCTATTCACTGGGCTGCTTTACTGTGTTGTACAAAGTTCTTGCTGTAAGATGTTTTGGGCTCTGCACTGGTCCCTTACTGCGGTGATTTGTCCCAGCCTTGCAGTGCTTGGGCCCATATGTATACATGTGTGCTTTTTGCCACTGGCTGATAAGAGGGTGTCCTGCCATTTCCTGATGACTTAATGCTGTAGCATGCTTTGCCTTTCTGTGCTGGAAGTTTGTGAAATATTTGGGCACTGCTGAAACCAGAGGTAAAATTCTGAGCTGCAGTCATCAGCCTGTGTGTGTGGTGTGTCAGCTGTTAGTCACCACTGAGATATGCAGATGAATCAGTGTGCTGGGCTGCTAGACTGGTATAGAGATTAATTTCTTGCAATTTAAAATACGTAGTAGAAGAGTAGAGAAGATCAGGACTCGGGCTAGGAAGTGAAAAAGTATGGGTACTGAGCAGTGGTGTCTGTTCTCCCAGCCTTGTCTTTATGGGGCAGGGCTTTGTGATAGTCAGGTTTGTTCTTTCCCATGTGCTTGCTTTTGATGTATTAGCTGCGGACTGCTCTAGGTGGCTCAAGTTTTATTCTTTATGCTGCATGAATATTCCTGAGCTCAGGCCCTGCCTGCTTGGTCTTAGAGCCTTCACTTGACATCCGAAGAACTATATTCCTTTGTAGCTGCAACTATCTGCTCATCACACACACTGTGGAGGGCATAATATGACTTCCAGCCTAGAGTGGCGGCGGCACTTTAATCTCTGGTACACTTGAGTAAACTCTAATCTTGCCATGTTTTTTTTTTCCTACAGTTGGCATACTGTGTTGTACAGTTTTTGGAGAAAGACAGCAGCTTGACAGAGCCAGTGAGTAACCTTGCTTAACCTCTGTGTGTCAGTCAAGTCCCAAAAAGCTTCACAGCTTCCTTAGAGTACAGCAAGTGTGAAAAAAGGCTACAGAGGCTGGGAGTCAACTGGATTGTTTACTGTGTTTGCCTGGTACCCTGTGGGCAGAAGGGGCTGTGCTGCTCGCGTGCAAGCTTCAGGAGGATGGGCTATTGTCTTCCTTTGTGCTTCGGATCTTGGTGTAGCAGAAGGAACACTATACCACACTGTCCTTTCAGGGCAGAGCTTTCAGCTAGTGACAGATGTTGCAGAGAGAAGACACATGGCCATCTGGTATCTGATGGAACCAGCATGAGCAGGCAGGGGCCCTAAAATAGTAAGACTCTAGACTGCCAGAATTGGCTGAAAAACTGCGGGGATCAAGTTAAGAACCTGGGACACAAAGGTCTACTTAGGCAAGCCACTGTTCCTTGATGATGAAAGTATTCTTCTTCTTGCTCTAGCATCAGTTTGCTACCTCCATAGTGTTAAGTCACATTGTAGACACATTTGCCTTCAGGATGTAGTGCTGGGAAACACGAGGTTCTAAAATGCGTGAGCAGTGTAGATGGGGACCTCACATGTTCCAGTTACGGTCTGCGCAGACCTGCAGTGTTAACCAGGCTATATGCTGGCTTGGCAGCGGGTGCAAGCAGGAGACAAGTGTTTCTCCTCCCACTGCAGGGCAGGAAATGTCTTCTACAGAGCTGAGCTTCACAGCCTCAAAACAGCAGATGGCCAAAGAACACATGCTTGTGTCACTGTAGCAGGGAGCACCGGAAAGTGTGAGCATTTTAATGAGTAACGCTAACTGAGGTCGTTCTGTTCTCTGGCTGAAATGTGTGTGCTCGTGGTGAGCCTGACTCTGCTTGGTGGAAGCTGGTCAGCTGTTGTCAGCTTTCTGGCTCCTCAGCTCTGACACCAGCAGTGCTGAAGCAGACCTCCCAGCTTTTCCTTTAAATGTGGGTCCTCCATTTCCTGTGTTCCTGAAAGCCTGCTCTGAAACAAACTGCATAAAGTAGCTTCCTGATCATGCTGAGTACTTCCTGTGGCTGACATCCAGCCCAACAGCCTCCTGCCAAAGTGCTTACTGTAGGGTGAGGGAGAAGAGAGAAATAGAAATCTGTCAATATTTCCAGGATTAATTTTGCAGCTTATTCAAATAGTAAAACTCCATAGCTTGTCACTGCTTCCTAGGTAATGGGTTATTGGCCCCTGGATTAAAGACCTGTGTCTGATTTGGTGCTTGTGGAAAGCAGTGGGATGACCCAATTTCATTACTTTCAGTGTGTTGCATTGGGTCTCAACCAGACATACCAAGGCCGTATTGCCACAGATTGTGGCCTGGTGAAGCATCCTGCTTGTGAAGGTTTTGAATAGACTCCTGAAATGACTGAGGTTATTGAAGTCTTGACGAATTACAGGGCTTGTGCCTCAACAAGGCTCTGAATGCACTAGGAGATGTTGCACCCGTGCTGGAAGGAGGCCACATCACTCACTAGCTCCACACTCGTTTAGAGTGGGCTTCCCAGAAGCTTGCTCAGCCAGGCTTGACACGGTAGTTCTTGCATTAACAGCAGTCTGAATGACTGCCAGGTAAGCAAGGCCTTAGATGTGCTCAGTAATAGCAAAGACAGACTTGACACACCTCGCACCTCCTTAGCTGTAGGAGAAATTATGTCTGAGTCACTGAAGCTAACTCTTGCCTGAATGGCAGACCTGATTAATGACAAACACTGAGGATACCAAACTGTTGGCTTCTCAAGCCTTGAGTTGGTGGAAACATAATGCTCAGATATTTCTAATCTTGCTGTTGCATTGCCTACTCTGTCCCGGCACTGCTGTGAACTTCCTCTCGAGTTCTGGCTTCAGGATCAGCTTGCTGAAGTGCACAGAGTTTGAAAGAGCAAATCCTACTACCAGTTGTGAATCTAGTGTCCACAGAGTTAGCATTTCTGTAAATGCTGTACCAATGTTTCCAACAGAGTGAAGGTCTGCAGGATCTGGGATCCTGCCTTTGACTGTGTCTAGAAGCAGATGGGTAGGGAAGGAAGCGATATTAAAAATAAATAAATACAAACACAAACAGGGATATAGCCCTTCCGCTAGTATATTCTTGCAGAATCTTGTAAGCAATAGTTTACTCAGCCAGAAGTTGCATCTGCATTGTCATATTTAATTATCACCATTAGGTGTAACCA